>NC_051846.1:116340122-116384922 GCF_002237135.1 Teleopsis dalmanni | reverse complement strand
AAGTGTAATGTATATGCGTTAGTTATATTGGCAATGCATACAATTAATATAATAATAAGTGGTTCTATATTTAAATGTGCAGTGTATACAAAAATACACTAATTGTTTCCAAGCGCTTTGCATTGTTTACAAACAAATGCACAATTCCACACAAGGAATTTGACACCACACATATCGGCGGCACTTTGCCTTCGATATAACCATATGCTTGCCAGGCATTGACCGCATATACAACAACATCAACAGTAAGCGTACTCGATACAAGTGGAATCGAATACGCTTACTTAGCAAATAATTATTAAATATTAAAGTACTTACGCTGCGTCGTTTTGTACATAAATATAAATAAATATTAATATAAATAATATTAAATACATAATAATCATAAAATATTTAGTAAATAAGAAAGTACATACGCTGCGTCGTTATGTACCTAGGTTAAGTTGAAAGTAGAAAACTAAATAAAAATCAGAACTAGAGGTGCACTCATAAGAAGCGCACTAAGTTCCAAACAGCAAAACTTACTTGAGTTTTAATAAATACCAATTAATGTTAGCTAAAGGATCGCCAAACAATATCGGCGTTTAAATATCCTTAGCGAAAATACTCATCAATAATTGGCGTACATTACATGGCGACCGTGACTTTGGTGCAGGATTATGTGCTCATTTTAAAAATATATATTTAAATATAAATATAATAAAATAAAAAAAAATGACACATGTCCAATGCACCAGGGCCAAAAAACGTCTCACGATCAAGGAATGTTATATGGAAATATTACATGGCTCACAGCTATTCCTGTAGCACCAAAATCCAGGATGGGTGCAAGAACGGAAAAAGCCGGCAATAACAACAACTATAGCAACAGCAATAATAAATCAACAAGAATTACCACCATCGTGGGAAACTGCAATTTCAAATAGATGACATCATACGAGACAAGCGGAAAATAAGTATAATATTTTTTTTATAATTTATAAATAATTGTAATGGAGCTTGCTCTATCAAATTAAAGAGCAAACCAATAGAGGCACAACATGGCGTTAAGCCGTTGCCAAAAACCATAGGTAGGGATAATGTAAATTTTATATTACTTTGATTATTGTTTTGATAAATAAAAAAAAAATCTTTAAATTAAATGTTTTAAATTAAAAAATTATATATATATATTTTGCATTAAAAATTATAACATATTATAAAGTATGTTTTGAATTAAAAAAAAAAAATTTTTTTTAATTGTTTAATCACTACGGTATTTCTTTGATTTTTAATTTTTGTCTCTCTCTACTATTGATATTCTTTTTCATTGTTGTTTCTTATTTTACAATGGGGAGTCCTCAATCGAAAATAAATAAACCTGTAGCTAACGTAGTAAACGAAATAGAAGTTAATAGAAAAGAATCTTACGACCCAACAAAATTTTTCGTAATAATAATAATTTTGCTTAGTGCAAACTTAGCTCTAAAACTGTATAAGGCTCATCGTAGATCCCTTAAGAAAAATTTTGTAAAAACTGCAAATATCGCTACTGTATTAGAAAAAATATAGATGCTGCCTATCTACAGCACGTAAATCAACATTTCTCAAAATATTCTAAAATTACTTAGATTCGTCAAAATGAAAACTTTTAACTGTTTTGTATGTGGCAAAAGCTGCAAAACTAAACAGAAATTAGACAATCATTTGAAGAAACATAATAGAATAATTAACTATGCGAATGAAATAGTTAGAAAAATTTTTCATAAAATCAGTCAGTAAAATCCTTTGAAAATTCATCAGAAATAGAAAAATACCACGTTACAAATATGGCACAATCAGCTGACCAATTTATTAGTACAGCGTCACGACTCATTCCTGAGTATGACGGAACTGCATCCAATCTACAAAGTTTCCTTAACGGTATCGAAATGGTCGATGAGTTAAAAGGAGAACATGAAAGATTGGCAGTTACTTTAATAAAAACTAAATTAAAAGGTACAGCTAGGCAAATAATAACCACCGAAAACTCGATATTAGCCATAATAAATACTTTAAAAACAAATATCAAAGGAGAATCGGTTGCAGTCTTAACTGCTAAATTAATGAATCTCCAACAGAAGAACAAAACTGCCAACCAATATACTAAAGAAGTTGAGCAATTAACTAAAGCAATTCAAGGTGCTTACATTTCGGATGGGGTACCACCAAAAATAGCTATACAATATTCAACTAAGGCATCTGTAGATGCAATGGTTAAAAATTGTACACTTCCTGAAGTCAGACTAATTATGAAGTCAGGCCAATTCAATAATTTGAACGATGCGGTACAAAAATTTGTAGAAAGCTGCACGGATGCTACTGGCCGGACAGACACTGTTCTATTTACACAGCGTCAAAATACAAATAATTATCACGAAAACAATCGCGTGAATGGAAATTTTAGAGGTAGAGGATACTACCGAAATAATAACTACAATAGGCAGAGACAATACAATAACTCTAATCAATATGGAAATCAGCGAGGACGCGGAAATAACCGTAGGATCCAACATAATGTTAGAATAACTAGTACTAATAATGGTACTAACCAAAACAATATTGGTTCGGAAAACCTGAACCAGCCTCTGAGAGATTAAAACATAACACAATATATAGCTTAAACCTTAACCTGGGCGTGTTTGTTAATTTTTTTAACAATGCCACTAATAAATTACTAACTCTATTAGTAGATACAGGAGCAGACGTGTCTCTACTAAAAATCGCAAATGTAGATAAATATGAAGTAAATAAATTTGAGGTAACAACCCTCAGCGGTATAGGCCAAGGTTCGATCAATTCATTGGGCTATAACACATTTTAGACCATATATATATGGTACACATTTCTTAATTAAGACTGACCATCGCCCATTAACCTACCTTTTCTCAATGAAAAACCCGAGTTCAAAACTAACTCGAATGAGATTAGATCTCGAAGAATACGATTTCACAGTGGAATATCTCAGAGGCAAAGAAAATTATATTGCCGATGCTCTATCAAGAATTACGATAGACGATTTTAAAGATATGAATGAAAAATCTATAAAGATTCTCAAAATGAGAACTAGATCAAGCACCAAACAAAATAAAGAAATAAATACCCTCGACCAACAATTAAAGTACGAAAAGCCCCATATATACGAAGTCATTAATAGTACTGACGTCAGAAAACAAATAAAATTGAAATTGACTTCTAACCACTGTTATTTAAAACGTGGAAATAAAATTATTGAAAAAATAATAATTGATGATCTGTTTGTCAATGGGAAAATTGACTTAGGACAATTATTCCCAAGGTTAGAGAAATTAACCTACAAACATCGCATCAACAAAGTACAAATGGCACCTAGTGAGAAAATTTTCGAATTTGTCTCAATAAATGAATTTAAGGCCAAGGGCAATAAATTATTGAAAAATTTAACAGTAGCGCTACTGCCAAAGGTGACCAACCTGGTTAAAGAGGAAGAAATAAGAAAAACTTTAAAAAATTACCATGATGACCCAGTGGAAGGTGGACACTGCGGAATAACAAAAACGTTACAAAAAATTAAAAGACATTTCTATTGGCCAAACATGACCAAAGATATATCAAGATATGTCAAATCATGTCAGAAATGTCAAAAATCTAAAATTCATAATCATACAAAAATACCAATGACAATAACTGATACGCCAACAGGCTCTTTTGACACAGTATTGGTAGATACCATTGGTCCATTACCTAAAACTGAGAATGGCAATGAGTATGCTGTCACACTTATATGTGATTTAACAAAATACTTAGTAGCTATACCAATACCAAATAAAAGTGCAAATACTGTAGCCAAGGCAATTTTTGAAAATTTTATACTTTTATACGGTCCAATGAAGACGTTCATTACGGACATGGGTACAGAGTATAAAAATTCTTTAATAACGGATATATGCAAATACTTAAAAATCAAAAATATAACATCAACAGCTCATCACCATCAAACACTCGGAACTGTAGAACGCAGTCACCGAACATTTAATGAATATGTACGTTCATACATATCAGTCGATAAAAACGACTGGGATATATGGTTGAAATACTTCACATATTGTTTCAATACAACACCATCAGTGGTGCATGGATATTGTCCATACGAGCTTATTTTTGGAAAAATTCCTAAAGGTTTCAATAAATTCAATACAATTAGTAACATAAGTCCATTATATAATGTAGATGACTATAGTAAAGAAATTAAATATAGATTAGAAATAGCGCACACTAGAGCCAAAACACTTTTAGATAAGTCTAAATTAAAACAGAAGTTGCTCTATGATAGAAATAGTGAACAATTAGAATTAAAAATAGGAGATAAAGTACTACTTAGGAATGAAGTAGGTCATAAGCGAGATAGTCAATACATGGGTCCCTATAGAATAGAAAGTATAGAAAACAATGGAAACATTGAAATAAGAAACAATAAAAATAAGAAACAATTAGTACATACTAATAGAATAAAATTGTACAATGAATAAGTTAAAATAAATGTAGTGATTACACAAATAAATATAACTAAACAAAATATAATTATATAAAACTATTGAAAATTAAAACTTTATTTAAGAAAGTAAGAATAATCCCGTTATGGCATTATTCTTTCCCAAAAAGGAGGTGTAATGTATATGCGTTAGTTATATTGGCAATGCATACAATTAATATAATAATAAGTGGTTCTATATTTAAATGTGCAGTGTATACAAAAATACACTAATTGTTTCCAAGCGCATTGCATTGTTTACAAACAAATGCACAATTCCACACAAGGAATTTGACACCACATATATCGGCGGCACTTTGCCTTCGATATAACCATATGCTTGCCAGGCATTGACCGCATATACATACAACAACATCAACAGTAAGCGTACTCGATACAAGTGGAATCGAATACGCTTACTTAGCAATAAATTATTAAATATTAAAGTACTTACGCTGCGTCGTTTTGTACATAAATATAAATAAATATTAATATAAATAATATTAAATACATAATAATCATAAAATATTTAGTAAATAAGAAAGTACATACGCTGCGTCGTTATGTACCTAGGTTAAGTTGAAAGTAGAAAACTAAATAAAAATCAGAACTAGAAGTGCACTCATAAGAAGCGCACTAAGTTCCAAACAGCAAAACTTACTTGAGTTTTAATAAATACCAATTAATGTTAGCTAAAGGATCGCCAAACAAAATCGGCGTTTAAATATCCTTAGCGAAAATACTCATCAATAATTGGCGTACATTACAAAAGTAAGAAGTACGATGGGTATCCAGATTGTATTTTCGAACTAAATTAAGAAAATGAAACATATTTTTTCTAAGTTCATGATACTGGCTATCAAACCATTTATTTTTTGGGTTACAAAGTAATTTAAACTCTTTGTTTGCACTTGTATATAACTGTTGGGTTTCCACTTCTTCATGCCGCTTTGCAGTGTGAAGTAAATAAAATGTTCGCTTTCGTGCTGACTCGCATTCTGCATCATACCATGCTTGCTTATATTTTCTTTGTAAGTATTTTGGTTGTAAGGGTTGTGCCGCTCTTTTAATGCAATGCGATAACAATTCAATTCCACTTTCAGCTGTTAGTTGGTTGTCTTCCAATAAATATAACTTGTGCTCTAAATTTAGCGCAAACTTATGTATATTTCGATCTGACCGTTACAGCTTGGGGAGTAATTTTAATTCCAGCTGTTCTGGGTTTTTTGAAAAACTGACCCGAAAAATTTACTTCTATTGGCATATGGTCTAAGTAAATTAAGTCGACAACTTTAAAGTTTTTGACTTATTGCCACCATAGTCCTTTAATTAACGGCCATTATTTCTTACATAAGTAAATTCTCCGAATCTGTCGTTGTCTGTTCTGCCATTTACTACTGTTAGGCCGAAATTTTCACACATTTCACACAGTTTTTTCCCCTTATTATCAAATATACTGTCCCTCGAACTTCTGCTTTCTCTTAGCGCCTGCAGAGTGTATGGATTATGTTCATAGACTTGTTTATCACCAATTCTTGCATTAAGATCACCAACAATCATAACATTTTCTAGTCCAGCATCTGTGAGGAAATCATGAAAGTTCTCAAAATCGCTTTCCCAGTTATTGCAGTTTATATATACTGGCACAATGTGCAGGCTTCCGTTCGTCGTAGTTAATTTAACAAGTGTTCGTCTACAACACTCGATAAAGTTCGCTTTATTTGTTAAATGTGTTCACTTCTTTATTGCATATAGTTCGCATCCACTGGCCCTTCCGCAAATATTTCTTCTTTTAGCAGGTATCCATTCTATAATATAATTATGTAACTTTCTTACAACTTCTTCTAATTTTTCTTCCAAAAATGTTTCAAATAAAAATATAATATCGAGGGAACAAATATATCCGTAAAATTGGCTGTGTAAGGTTTTATTTTTTAAACCGGCTACATTATACTATAATATGTTCAGGTTAAAGCTGTCATGTAATGCTGACTCGTCGTTGAAATTTACGGTATGTTTAATTTTAGAAACTTTTAGCTTTCCAAAAAATTTACTAGTCTTTTGGATTTATTTTATTGTGCTTTTCAATATAGTTGGTACATATATTTTTTACCTTAGTACCGTATAGTAATTGTAAAGCAGCACCCGCATTATCATTATCCTCCATTAGTTTATTATTTCTGTCCCATCTAAACCATTTGTTTCCTATCTGTAATTAATCATCTCTAACGGCAACGCGATGTTTCGAGCTCACATGCAGAATTTGCTTTTTTAATTCCAGCATAATTCGCTTATTCTGTTGTTTTTCAAACGTCAAGCCCCGTTCCACAAATATTGCTGTCCCTACCAGCTTACCAGCACTTTTCAGTACTTCTACTGCGTTTTCTTCTGTTTCCATCTCCACTAGAACGGTCATTTTACCGCCTTTTTCTGATATTTTTTTAGTATCTTTTATTTTTGTTGATGCCGAAACTTGGATAACATCAGTGCATAGTTTTTGTACTTGTTCACCTAATGCTTTGTTCACCAGTAGACCTTTAAAAATTAAATTTTTCTTTTTTGCTTGCGTTTCAAGCGTAGAAATTCTTTTACTATCAAAGCCCTATATGCTTTGAGGTTTTCAACTTCTTTTTTTAGATTTTCGTTTTCTTGCCTTAGCGCCATGACATCCTCAGAAAGCTAGGTAATTTTTTCTAAAACTTCTTTGTTACCATCCTTGATTATATCTTTTAGTTGGTTCACACTCAGATCGCCTACTTTAACAGTATAATTAGAGCAACTCGGTGCGTCTTCAGGCGAGGTTTCAGCTAACATCCTTTTAGCAGGGCTGAACTCTGTATTAGTGGTGCTCTGTGTACAACACCATCTATGGCATTAGATCTAATGCTCCATTTAATGCCACTTGACATCACTGTAAGCAGTTAGCAGCATCATCTGCCCTAAGACTTAAGGCTACTTCACAATGGAAAACTAGTGACTATAGGCACGGCTCGATTCTAAATACTTTCAGTCTTACTCCAAATAACATTGACTTCACCTCTCCGATTCTCGACTTTGATAGGAAATATATTGTTAGATTCTCATCCAGAGAAGCTTGGTTATCAGGAGGTCCCTCCCTAGGTGAGAGTCTGCAAATTTTTACTGATGGTTCAAAGACTGGGAGCGGCGTAGGCAGTGGAAATTTCTCAGAGGGGCTGAATATATCCTCCTGCTATAGGCTTCCGGATCACTGTAGTGTTTTTTAGGCAGAAGTAATTGCCATTAAGGCAGCTTTAGCTTATCTGAAAGTAGGTATTATACTTGAAAGGAATATATATATACTATCGGATAGTCAAACTGCTTTAAAGTCCTTGAGTTCTGTCTAATTCACATCTAGGACAGTCCTTGACTGCTACACATCTCTAAATGAGATGTCGACGCAGTTCAATATTTCTCTAATCTAGGTTCCCGGTCATAGGGATATTTATGGCAATTGTAAAGCAGACGAGCTAGCCAGACGTGGTGCTTCAGGGAACCACTCGGAACACCTAAACAATCTGGGCATATCGTTGACATCATGCAAATTGATTTTCAGTTCTTCCTGTGCCGAACTTTTTAACAAAAGATGGGAAGACTCTGCGATATACAGGTATCTGTATGCAATGTGGACACAGACCAACAATAGAAAATCGAAATCTCTCTTAGAGATGTCCCGTAGAGATATCAGTCTTGTAGTAGGTTTACTAACAGGTCATTGTATTCTAGGTAATCATACTAGGAGACTGAATCTACCGTTCAACCATTTTTGCCGCAGTTATGGTGAGGATGACGAAAGTGCCTCTCACCTGCTTTCTTCCTGTCCGGCACATGCGCGGCGTCGCCTTAAATTTTTGGGGGCTTTTTTTTGATTATCTTGACGAACTTCGAGACCTCCCTCTATATAGCATCATAAGCTTTATTAAAGGTTCTGGATAGTTTTAGCCCATGGGTTCTAAATAATACGGTATCACAATGGGCCTATATGCCTAAGTGGATCCCCCTGGGATCGCCGGTATAACCTAACTTAACCTAATAGGCTATTAAAGTACCCCGACCTAAAAGATCTATTGTGTGCCTAAAGGCCCAACTAGGACAATTTTAGACTATTTATAAATCTTGTAATTACTGTGGGCTTAATTTTAACTATTTGACTTGGGACTAAGATCCCGCTTCCAAGGCAATCGAGTCTACGTCTTGCCACCGCTGGGCAGTTGCATAGAACATGTTTTAATATTTCCTTCTCCTCATGACAGAGTCGACAGGAGTCACTTTCTACCACACCTATGATCCTCATGTGATAATTAAGTCTACAGTATCCTGCAAGAAGTTCCGTTTCTGGAGCTTTTATTATGCATTCTCTTTCACACAGCTCTAAGGCATGTACCTCTGCCTGAAAAATGGAAGCAGCTTTTCCCATTGCGATTGCTTTCCGGAATTTCGTTCCTATAACTCCTGCTCCCGTACTGCCACCTTTCATTTTGGACCCATCAGTATACCATAATTGAAAGCCCTGTTTTAAGTTAATTTAATTGTTTCTCCAGGTTGATCGGTCATTAATGACCACTTCAAATTCCCTGGAGAAACCTAATTTTCTATTCATCTTCTCAAAGACCTTAAGGCACGGAGAGTTCCAGACTTCATCTAGAATCTTGGCGTGTCTTGTCAGATTGCCCTTATTAAGATTACATAGATAAGGAAGCCTTATGGCAGTGCGGCACTGGTCGCAGTCCTTTTAACTGTGATGTGTAATGGAGTCAGTCCAGTAAGCATTGCAAATTCCGACTAACTCAACCAGCAATTCAATATCAAAATAGACTTATTATTATTATGCGTAGTAAAAAACACAAGTTTAAGTTAATTAGAGAAGTTTGGTATTTATTAGAGAGGTTACTCTCATTTTATTTTATTACCTAATGACAAACATTTATATTGCATTGTTTCATCATTAAAGTATTATGGGACCCAGCGTGTGGTTCACCACACGCCTTTTTCGCCGGCGTCTGGCGGCACGTAATTGTTACTAAGGCGCAGACAAAAATTACGAAAATTGTATTTGGACTTTTGTGAACACATATTATAACAAATATATTAGTTTTTATTTCTGTTTATTTTAATTTTCATTTAATTAAAAAAAGCATTGTTTTGGACACTTTTTATTTCGGACCAGGTAAACTCATGAACAGATGAAAACTGTTCGAAATATGTATTTTTATGTTATTAAGATATCAAACTAAGTAACAAAAACAAAAAACATTGAATTAATTACTTTTATATATTTTTAAATAATTTTCAAAGTTAGCTGTGCGGTGTACCACACGGAGGTACGAAATGGGTTAAATATCGCACACAGCGTATTGTCTGTGGTCATGGTTAATATGCCACTACACTCTGCTCAAAATCAAAACTAACAGTGGAAAATAAACTTCTAATATATAAAGCGATAATCGCTCCAATTTAGAAATATGGAGCCGAAATATGGAGCACAGCATGCAAATCTAATCTACAAATACTGCAAAGACTACAATCAAAAATACTTAGGACTATCATTAACGCTGACTGGTACATCTCAAACTACGACATTCATCGTGACTTAAAAAATATCCTTCGTTGCAGATGTTATTCGAAAAAATAATAAAATCACATGGATAGATTACTTTCCCATCCTAACCGAGCAATGAGGCAGCTACCAAATGACGAAACCATATATAATAGACGATTGAAACGCTTATATCCACGGTTGCCACTTGAAGATTTTTTTCTGTACCAAAATTGGTTTAAAAAGGTACCATTTCTGTGAAAAAAGGTCCAAAATTTTTTGTTTTTTCGTTCTGTGTTTTTCATAGTGTTATAAATGAACAAAATATAAAATAGTGCGAAGTTGCATTTATAAAAAAAATTAATTGGAAATATCCACAATAAAGTTGGGTCGTCAAAAATGTACCATTTTTTGAACATAAGTACCAAACGAAAAAAAAAGTACCAATTTTGGTACTAAAGTACCATAAGTGGCAATCGTGCTTATATCCATCAGAACTAGCAATATAAGAATTTATAACTATTTAATATCTTCATAGTACAATCCTAATCTATTAATTGACTGATCTACTTCTACTAAAACTTATCTTATATTATTTAACTAAAACAAGTTTTTATTACTTATTTTTAATAGTTCATACAGGTAATTCTTAATATTGATTTGAATTATTATTTTAATTTCCACATTGTAAAAATATATACTAGATGCCAAATCTTGGCAGTTGTATAAATAAAGGGAAGATTTAAAAAAAAAAAATTACTATATGGTATATATGATTATATGTATATATACCTTGTGATCAAAAAAGAACGAGAATTTTAATTTTTGAATTCCTGCGCTTATCCAATCGGTAAATGTGTTTTTATTTTCACGCTGGCAACACTATTGTACACATTCTGTCAAAGTTTAACGCATATCGTACGATTAGTTTTTATTTAGCGTCTATACAAAGAAGTCGAAAAATTTTCGTGTGCGATTTTTATTCAAAAAAAGCTTCGTTGTGATGTGGCCAAAGAGGTGATTTCCAACGCAGATAGTGACACCACATTCATTGAAAGCATCATAACTGGTGATGAGGCATGGGTGTATGAATTTGACATACCCACCAAATAACTATCGACCGAATGGTGCTTCGAAGGTGAGCCGAAACCGAAAAGAGCTCATGGATTTCACATCACGATAACGCACTTTTCACTTGGAATCCACCTATTATCCTTGTGCCGAAAAAAACGGATAAAGACGGAAACAAGAAGTGGTGCATTTCAGACGAGTAAACGAGGCTACTCTTAAACAGTTATTTCAAATTCCGCGAATATATGAAATATTGGATCAACTTGGTTATAGTCGATATTTCACGACTCTAGACATTTGCAAGTGGGTATCATCAGGTACTTGTTGACCAGAAAGATAGAGACAAAACGGCTTTTAGCACTGGAACAGGTCATTTCGAATTCGTGCGAATGCCATTTGGGCTGACCGGAGCCCCAGCAACGGTTCAAAGAATAATGAATTATATTTTGACGGGGTTACAAGGATTAGATTGTTTCGTCTACCTAGATGACGTAGTAGTGCATGGAAGGAATTTGATAGAGTTTGAGAAACGATTAAAAAAGGTATTATAGTTTCTGAGTCAGAAAAGTGTCGATTCTTTAAGAAGGAGGTAGTATATCTAGGACATAAGTGTTCGGAGCACGGTATGGTACTGGACCCAGAGAAGGTAAAGTGTATCCACAAAATACCTCCACCTGAAAATATAAAGGAACTTCAGTCATTTCTTGCGCTGATTATCGCAGCGAAATTAGCACTTCCACTAAATCGATTGCTTAGGAAGGAGGTAAAATCTCAGTAGTCTCCAGCATGTCAGGCTGCCATGGATGATTTGAAAACTTCTATAACAACCCCATCAGTACTCAAATTTCCGGATTTTGAGAAGCAATTCAGTTTGACAACGGATGCTAGGGGCGAGGCTCTGAGAGCGGTTTTGTCACAGAGTAGGGGAGATAAAGAATTTCCTCTATATTTTGCCAGTCGCACATTAAGCTCCACAGAGAAGAGGTATTCAACAATCGAGAGAGAATTCCTGGTGATAGTGTAGGCAACTAAAAATTTCCGACCGTATCTTTTAGGTAGACACTTTAATATATTTACATAAACCACTGAGAGGCATCTCGAATTTAAAAGATCAGGACAGTGGGTTGGGCCGCTTTAGGTTAAGACTATTGGCGGTATTTCTCACTGAAGAGGACGATATAGAAAGAGTTTTGAAACAATTCCATGACTTACCTATCGGGGGACACCAAGGAGCAGGAAAAACTTATCTTAGAATACGAAGACAATATAAGTGGGCAGGAATGCAAAAACAAATTTTAAATTACGTAAAATCCTGTGTATTGTGTCAGAAAAATAAGGCTTCAAGAGTAGATAAGGTGCCTTTGGTTTTAACAGATATTCCACACAGGCCATTTAAGAAGGTTTTTATGGACATGGTGGGTCCGCTACTGGAAACGAGAAATAAGTGAATCTTGACTTTTCAGTATGATTTTTCTAAATATATTTCGTTCACACCTCTTCCCAATGGAGAGGCAGCACCTGTAGCAAGAGCATATTTCACTGAAGTAATAGCAAGGTTTTAGACTCCTCGAACTCTAATAACAGATAATGGATTAAATTTCAATTCAAAACTATTTAAGGAAGTATGAAAATTGTTAGGGATAAGAAAAATAAAAAGCATACCTTACCATCTACAAGCGAACGGATCTTTAGAAAGAAGTCATCGACCACTCGGTGAGTTCCTAAGGAGTTTTGTAAATGTCGACGGAACTGATTGGGATGAGTGGATGCATCACGCCATTTATGTTTACAATAATTCGGTGCATTCAGCGACAAAGCAAACACCTTCGCAACCACTATTTGGATTCCATTTTGATGTACCAGTGAATTTCAAAATAAAACCTGCACCTCTGTATAATAATGATGATTATGCCAACGTAGTAAGAATTATCATTTGATGTAGTAAGAATGAACCAAAAATGGGCGAGAAAAAAAGCAAAAGTATACTATGACAAGGGTTCTAGAAATCGACTATTTAATATTGGAGATATAGTATGTGTAAGGAATCAGAGTAGAAAACATAAGTTATCCCTTTTGTGGGTGGGACCGTTTGAAGTGACAGCAATACCAAGTCCCGTGCATGTAAAGATTTTAATAATGGGAGGAGAAAAAGTATTTCATTCCAATTTGGTAAAGTTATATAATTCTAGCTGATTAGTAGAAGTGAATGTTTTAAATAAAGGTGTTTCAACGTGTGTAGAAAACGAATTAGTGACTACAGGAATAAGGGCAAAATAGAAAATAATTTTTTAAAGGGAGTAAGATAGTAATATAGTTTTTGGAGTGCAGGTAATTGGATTGTAGGTAAATTAGGTTAGTTTGACGTATTGGTAGCCATATGTAAAGAGTAAAGTATATGTAAAGTATAATTGGAAATGTGATTATGAAAAATACCTAAAAACAAAAAGAAAAAAAAAAAATTGCACATATAAATAATAAATTATATGTTTATACTGTAAAATCACGTTTTAAGAAAATCCCTAAAACCTTTTTAAATTTGATAAGATATATATAAACAAAAAGAAAAAAAAATTATATATATAAATAAAAAATTATATGTTCAAACTGTAAAATTAAAAATTTAAATTGTAACTATTTACTATTAAGAAAAACCTCTAAAACTTTTAAGAGAGAATAATATAAATAAGATTTGCTTTTTTTTTTTTGAGAATATAAAGAAAACTATTTTAAGAATATATAATAAAATAATGTTTATTTGAAATATATTAAGAAAAAAAAACTCAATTTGTATGTAAAATTATTAAAACAAAAATCAAGTCAAGTTCAGTGCAGGTGTGCGAATTCGCTAACTAATTAAAAACATAAAAAAATAGTGTTATAAAAATTTAGCAACAAATTATAAAAAAAAAATAAAAAGAAACAAAAGCTAAGCTGATTTAGCAAGTTTAGTTTTAATTTTTTTTTTCAACTAAATTATTAAGTTTGTAATTAATTGATTGCCCGCCTGGGTTATGTAAGTTTGTCTCTAAAACAATTCGTGTCGAAATATTTTCTTGGGAAAAAGGGAGGGATGTTGTGTATCTAGTTTAACTAGATACCCTAGAGTTTTAATTAACAATTTGTTACGAACCTTTTTCTTGGTACGTAATGCAAATTGTTAAAACGACCTATTTTCATATTTAACAATTTCTGCATACAACGTGGAAACATTTTCATTTCCAAATATTATTAGGGGTATTCACTCTCTCTTGTAAACTCATTGCAGGGAGCACGAAATGCAAGAATGCTATACAAAAACTGCAAGACTGCAAGAAGGTAATAACATGTTGTTAATGTAGTTTTCACTACTGTATAGTTTCTATTTGTTAGATGATGCAAATTACTGGGAAGTGATGGAGCAAGACCTTTTGTTTACTTTAGTAAACCATCACGGAAATCACCAACCCGTACCAAAATCTATTCAATGGAGATCTACCATTCTTCAAGAATTTGATGAAGGTCGTTTTCGTCAGATGCTTAGAGTAAATTGGAACGAATTTTCCTTAATACACTCACTAATAAACACTAGCGCGGAGTTTACTAATTCACATTCAATTCAACAATTCCCGCTCGATCTTCAACTTGCTATTGTTTTATATCGTTTGGGTTCATCAGGCGAAAATGCGGATATTCGTAAAGTCGCTACATTATTTGGTGTTGGAGATGGGGAAACAATTTATAAGATAACCCGAAGAGTCTTTCGCTCCATATTGGAGCTGCAAACCAAATTTATAACGTGGCCAGATGTGGCTGAACGACAAGATATAGTGAAGAAAACCTATCATGAGCTTCCACATTGCATTGGATATATTGACGGTACTGAAATAAAACTTGCCGAAGCACCAGTGGTTAACCATACATCCTATTTTTCAAAAAATAGAGTGTATTCAATAAAAGCACAAGTCGTATGTGACTATCAGCTGAAGATTCGACATGTCGCAGTTGGTCACTATGGAAGTGCACATGATGCTCACATGTTTCGTACAAGCGCTCTCTGCATCCAAGAAAATTCTTTATTTTCTTCAGAACAATGGTTAGCAGGCGATTCTGCTTATCCATTACTTAAAACTCTTATAACTCCGTTTCGGTCAAACTCCCAACAACTTGACTACTCCAAACGTAAAACTTTTAACTTACGCCATAGCAGATTTCGTGTAAGGATTGAACATTGTTTTGGACTTCTGAAGGAACGCTTCGGTAGTCTTAAGGAGTTAAGAATCCGTATTCAGAATGATACGAGTCATAATTTTTGTTCAAATTGGTTCCTTGTTTGTTGCATATTGCACAACATTTTGCGACCTTCATGTGATGATACGGAACACGTGGATTACGTACATGACAACGACGAAGAATCTGATGAGCTTATGCAGAATGAAGCTAGTCAGAGAACCAATGAAGGAGCTTCGAAGCGCAAATTTTTGTATAATTTAATGTTCGGCAATCAATAATTTACGAATACAAATATATAAAACATACATATATGTATATATATTAAATATATAATTAAGAAGTCAATTGCGACATTACTTTTTTTCCAGTAGGTTTATTTCAAAACAATAATAATGTTTAAAAACGGTTATATATATTATATAATATAAAAATAATTAGTATAATAAAAATAGTTATTTGCTATATTTTTTATCGATTTCATATTTTGCAATTCTTTCCTTCATTTCCAGTTCCAATCGTTTCAATTCCATGTCCCTATCCCTCCACTTATCTTCCATTTAAATTTTTTTTTCTTCAATAGCAATTTTCCGCTCCTCAATTTTGCTATATGTCTCGTGTTTTATTTTTTCGAAATCTAACTTTTTTTCCTCAAATACGAGTTTTTCTTTTTGTACAGCAGCTAGCTGGCTTATGGCAGAATTTGAACCTTTTTTAGCAATTTTAGGGGATGCGAGTGGGGTAGTGGGGCTTTGCACAGCAGAACGCACGACTTTCGGTGCAGAGCTGGATGATGCGTTGTCTGCAGACGATTCAATAAAATGAACTTCGTCGCCTAGCGCAGAACTAACTGGTGGCTCTGGCAATGTATTCGTACATATTACAAGCGGCTCAAAATTAGACATGCGTCCAAACACTTCATTCAAAAGTTCAAAGTGTGGACACATTTTCGTAAATTTCGCTGAAATTGATAAATAGATAAATTAATTAACAAATGTATATGTATATAATATTATATTTGTAAAAACTTAATTAATGGCCACATCGTTTTAAATCATTGAACGAAACGCATGCATAGCCATAGATTAACATATCTTGAAATTTTACTAACCGTCAACTAGTACTGCCGTCCGATTCATTTAGCAGTCCTGCGCCAGTTGCGGCAAGCCAGTCGTTTGCTTTTCGATACTGCGCCTTTAGATGCCGTACCTTCCACCGTACAAGGTCCCACGTTGCATCCAACTGTGTCTTTTCTAAAAATTTTTTTTAAAAAAATTGTGCAGTTGGAGTCTGTAAAATTAAAAATAAAAATTAATTAAGAGTTATACAAATAAAAATAGGAATTAACCTCAAATTCTGCTTCCTCCTGCAGAAATTCTATTATTTGGAGCACTTCTCGCTCCGTCCACTTCTTGTGCGGCTGCAACCATTTTTTTTTATTAGCTGGTGCTCCGTCCTCCATTTTTATCTGAAAATACATCGCAAAAATTTTAAATAACCAAAATTTGTATAATATTTTAACAAATTTATCTTTCGCTACCAAATTCAAATTTAGAAATGAGAAGCAACAAATGTCAAAACAGCTGATTTCTGCCATTTCTGTTTTGTTGCAAGCAAATATACATAGGTTTTAGTATTGGAAGATTGCACGCAATTGCACGAAATTTTGTGCGTGTATTTTGTTGTTGTTATTTGCATTCTCGTACAATCTGTGCATTTCGTACACCTTGCAATGAGTTTGCAAGAGAGAGTGAATACCCCTATTGAGTTCAATGAGTGAACTCAATAATATTCTTTATGCAGAATTGTGTGTTTCGAAATTTTGGCAGTTACCAATAGGTAACTAGGTTAATATTTTACCCTCTATTTTCTGCAGAACAGCAGAAAATAATGGAACTTTCCGATCATGCATCACGCACATGATCAATGTTTTCCCTGTTTCCCAAAGGTAAAAACATGGGTGGATTTCCAAACCAGGCAGTTGTCGACAGTGAGTTGAAAAGTTGAGACTGGAGTTGGGGGCGCACTCTGTCCAATTGAGTTATTTTAGTAATGACAATTATTTAATTTATTAAACCGAATCATACATGTTAAGTTAATTTAATTTAAAGAAACAATTGTAACGATTAAAATTTCTACAATTTCTACAATTTAATTGTTACAACGCCGCGGAAACAGATACTGCATTAACTGCATTCACAAATTTCCTAACACGTCAGATACGGTGCAAACACGACAAATATCCTAACAAAGTTCACTGATGATAAGCACAACACTCACTTGAATATATTAAATCGAAGGTTCCTGTAATAAAAATTGTTAAGTACTTATAAAGAAACATAAAGTTAAACCAACTCACCGAAATCTACTACTGCAGCAACAAAACTTTGACATCGGAAATTTTCTGGAAAAGAAATGGAAAAATATGATTGGCTAACGTATACACAAATATGAGTTAATGGAGGAATGTTGTACAAACCTTGGACTATCGTTTTGTATTACTTAATTGTTTTATTATTATTTAATAATTACGTAATTATTTATCTAAATAAAATTTTATACACTAAAACTTTTCGACTAACACAACACGTTTTAATAAATAAAATAAAAAACATAACAATAGAAGAAACGTCAAAAAAAAGCTTTTGTGCAAAAATGTGGAACTAAAGCAGAGCTTAAGTAAGAACAACGTCCAGCTTCCACATGAAAAAGAAATAGAATTCGTCCTAAAGCGGGATTTTCGCTGGTGCATTGCAGAGGGATCAGTTAACGAGCTTCGATCAACAGTCATTGAACTTTAACGCATTTACAGCTGACAGCGTTGATCGTTAACGATATAAAAGTGCGTGTACCATTAAGAAGCTTTCTTTTTGTTGGTTGACATTAAACAGCGCAGTACGGTAGCTACAGTGAAAAAAAAGTTGTTTTTTGAATTAATCGAAAGGAAAACCATTGTTTCTTTTAACCGAAATCCTGAGCAGTGAACGTGACTCTTTTTGTGCATAAATTATTGTAACAACTAGTAAATTTATTCTATTTAAATTAATCCGTCTGGAAAATTTGACGTTAAATTACAACTTATATTCACAAAATATTGGTCTCGCCCGTGCGACTAGTGGAGTAACATTAGCATGACTTTCTCAGCATTACGTTCCTAAATTAGATTCTATACATAAGAAAGAACAAATCATGCAACAAATAATGTCTCTACGAAAAGAATAGTTTGAAACAACAATTAAAAATAAAAATATAATTAATTAATTAATTCAATTTTTCTACAGCTGGTTTATGATTTCGTTCTAATATAAACACAGAGGGTAAAATTGTTAATTAAAACTTAGCTTTGGATCAGTTAGTTAAGGTGCGCTTATTCTGAGCTTCACATTTGGCAGAATTCAGTTCGAATTCTGGTACTTGCAGTCTCAAAAAATAATTATTTACGAATTATTATATACAAGAATTATTTCCAAGACCACTGATAATGGATATTTGGTAATACTCAAAACAGCTGTATGGTCAGCCAAAACTTAAATTAATTAAAATAACTTAAAAAAATAAAAATTTTTGTTATTGTAGTTCACTACTGTTCGAAAAACCTCTTTATTAAATTAATTTGCAAAAAAAAGGACAATAAAAATCAAACTCTTAAAACATTTGTCCCCAATCTTGGTAAAATTCTATTTTATAACTAAATAAAATTTAATAATTTGTAAAATTTGTGAACATAGAAAAATAGAAATTTTAAACATACATGCGAAAATTGATTTTATTAACAAAACATCTAGAATTGAATTGCTGACATATTAACTTTAAGAGTTTTTTTTTTATACTGTGTAAACAAAAATAACACTGAAATTGTAAAAAAGAAATAAATTATATTAATTTATCATGCTTTTTGAAAATAAAATAAATGAAGAAATTAATACATCTATGCACAACTAATTATATGAACATTACATTTGCAACAGAAATTTAACAGGAATATATACATTGGTGTTGGAGCCAGACGGTGAACTGAAGAGCGGTACAAGTCAAGTCAAGATATTTACAGCGGTACAGTTGAGTGATATAGGTAAGCAAGATTCAGGGCTTTAACAGTTACCGAATCTAGATTGCACGGGGTATAACAAACGTAGCTTTAACATTCACGTGTGTCTATACCGTAGTGGCGTAAACTGTAGATGGCTTTCAATAGTAACCTAACGTCTTGGACCCCTGGACGCTTTAACAATGAACAGGGAAGGACGTGTTATCTGCGACCTATAATCCAACACACGTAGCTTTAACAGTTATGTGTGTCTGCGTTATATCGTGTCGGCTGTACAGCGAGTAATTTATTTGCGATTCCGTGTATCTTCAGCTCGGTTTATCAACGATTCAGCTTTTCTTCTGTTCAGACGGTAGAATAAAACAGAAGTGACAGAGTTTCCATAAACAAATTTCTTGTGGGGACCTTGGACAAGGCTGAGTTTATTCCAGTTCTAAACGACCCAAGAAAAGGTTCATTACACAATTACAAAAGGTAAAGTGTGTTGAAAAATAAACCCTAACCATACAATTGTACTTCAACAAATTTCTAATGGCAATTATTTAATTTATTAAATCGAATCATACATATTTAGTTAATTTAATTTAAGAAACAATCACAAAAAGTTAATTAAATTCACCCTTCTGCGTGTTGTTGAAGAGCCCATCGTTGCTTCAATGAGTCTGCCATTTAGCAGCTGACTTATAAAGCCAATGAGCGCATCATCAACACCCAGATGCGAGATCGCGCTTACTATTGCACTCGGGAGTATATTGTTGACAGCCCGAAACCAACCACAAAAAATTCCTTAAGTTGAATGGATTTTTCTATTCTATATGTGAGAGAGCGGAGAGCTGTCTCCGTAGATTTTTCCTTAGTGTAGGCGTGCTATGAGTGGACCACTGATTGAGGTTTACAGCACGCTTTACTTCTATATCTATAATTCTTTCAAGAGCCTTCAACATGAAATATGAGAGGCTTATTGGACGGAAATCATTGGAGTTATGATGTGAGGTTTTTCCTGCTTTTGGGTATAAAAACCACTCTAACTTCCCTCCATTTAGTTGGGAAATAGTTGAAAATAAAACAATGTCTAAAAATTGCCAAAATACACAAAAGTTGTGTATTAGCTCCCAGGAATTTTGGAGCTCAATTGAATGTACACCATCCGGTCCTGGTGATTTATAGGGTTTGAAACTAAAAATAGCCCATTTGATTATCTGCAGGTTTACCATTATAGAGCTAACCGGTGAGAGTTTTAGGCACTCCGTGGATGCAAATACCGAAGTAGACGATGCTGGAAAGTGAGTATCTGATAGTAATTCTAATGATTCACTACTATTGTTGCACCATGTTCCATCAAATTTTTTGAGTAACTCAGGGACGGATGGATTTTTGGATAAGATTTTACGCAGTCTAGAGGTTTTAGAATTGCTGTTTATTTCCTGACAGTATGACTGCCAACTAGTTCACTTGGACCTACGCAAACTTACTTTATATCTCATACTCTCACAATTGTTTAAATTTGCCCTATTGAATATTCTCCTACACTCCTTTTATAAAAGACCTAAGCCTTTATTCCACCACGGTGAGTTGCATGTCCTACTAGGTCGAGTTGTGGGCCAGGCATAATAAAAAGCTTCATTGAGCACTGAAGTGAGATCATGGATTTGATTGTCTAGATCAACAGTGTTCCCTGGGGGATCGGAGGAAATGCTTCACAACAGCTTATTTAACGCTGCTTTATATATCGTCCAGTTTGTATTTTTAATATTTCTGAACGTTTTCAGTTTGTAGATGCTCGATTCATCTAGGCTTAAAATAATGTCATATGGTCTGAGAAGGAGTGTTGAGTAGACACTTTTCAGTTTTTAACTGATTCATGAAGCTTGGCAGTCGTAAGAGTAACATCTAATACTTCCTGCCTGTTTTTAGTAATAAAAGTTAGCCTACTCCCGTCATTACAGATAATAAGATTATTACTAAAAGTAAAATTAAAAAGTAACTCACCTCTATCATTTGTGTTTGAGCTGCCTCAAACCTCATGATAAGCATTGGCATCGTAGCCTATTAATAGCTCTACTCTGAGTCTCCTGGCGCCGTTTGTTAGTTGTGTCAGGATTTTCGATGGTATTGTATTGTGGTCGTATGCCAGATATGCAGATACTGCCCATATTTGGCCCCAGGAGCCATCAATACTTACTGCGGTTTAATTACCATCACTGTATTGCGAATATAAGAAATCATTAAATTATTTATTAACCAATATACAGGACCTAGGCTTACTCTTATTTATCAGGTTTTAACACTGATTCCGCATACAAGATGTATCAGGACCATATCAACCTCGTTGTTGCTGAGGCGTTGCAGTAGCTGGCGGATGCAGCCTTGCTATGATGCAGGTTAATTTGTTCTATCCGCATCTCCAATTTGTGTGGATTCAGTTCTCTCCACCACAGTGACGTCTAGAGCGCTATCTTCCTCGGAGTCATTGCTCGATACCTTTGCTCTCCTCTGATGTATTTGATGGATCCAGCGAAGGAACAGACACCGAAGTGTGCATACAGGCAAGTCTTCAGATAATATGCTGACCAGACTCACTTCGATCAATGCTGCCCACTTCCGATTGAAGATCAGCATTTGAGAAGTCGCTGCTAAGTCCCTTTCGTCAGACGAGAATTGCTCGTCATTTTTTTTATAAACCCTTGTATTTATGGGGAAGAAACCGTAATTTAATACGCCACCAGATGGCACCAGAATGGCCAGGGAGACTTTGGCGATCACAAAACTTACCGACCTATACTTGCCTTTCGCTTCTTCCAGCTTAGTGACCTTCCACGTGGCCGTATTTACGTCAGGGTTTCCCACCCGAATTAGCTCCAGAATCCGCTGAGGATCAGATGGTTTAGGTGGAATCCAGGAACGCGCTGTGGATCGGCTAGAAATTTGCTCCTTAGCACCGACTTTGAGTTTGCGCCTGGCCAAACCTCACCCATTCTGGAGATGGAAATGCGAAAGAAATCAACAGAACGTTGATCTATGCAGGCGACTAGCTTCACATGGCCCTAAAACCATGTTAATTTCAATTTTCATAACACAATTAGTTTTTTATTTTTATTAATATTAAGTCTTTAATATTAATTTGAAACAGTGTTCTTATTTATATCAACTCTTTAATATAAATTTAAACCACCGCGAATTTAGAATAATATTAACTCTTTAATATTAGTACTTATTTTAGTACTTATTTACGGTCGTGTCCTGTCACGGTCGCCAATGATGAAAACTATTGAATTTAATAGTTTTTTATGTTTTATAAGATCAAATGTTATCTTCAATACAAAATAAAGCACACGGACTTAGTTCAGCAGTTCACATACGACTCATTTTTTCTTGATTAATATTAATCCAAAAAAGTAAAAGAGAATAACAAAATAAATGCAAGTATAAGAGTATATCTCAACTAATGAATACAACAAAATTGACTTAACAACAGCAATCATAATAAAAACAAACTTAAAAATAACAACAAATTTTTTACATCCCTTGAATTTTCCTATTTCTACATTTAGTTTATTTAGCTTTTTAATTTATTAAACCAAAGTTCAAGATTTGGTTTGCATTTTCCACACCACCCAAGAGGTATGCAAAAAGATGCGTTACAGAGTTTAGGTGCCGGTTCCCCAAGAGGCATATCCACCATTATTTATTCGTTATAATTTTTTACAGATTTTTACAAAAACAAAAATTAACAGAATAATAATTATGTGACGAATCCGCCACGCACAGACTCCAGTGCCATCTAGTGCCAAAAACATTCCAGTTGGCATGACAACCAACTTTAGCACCAAGAAGAGAAGAAGTAGATAGCATTGTTTCTTTTTTAGTCAAGCAGTTTGTTTCAGCAACGCGTCAAGTGTTAACAACCACCGTTTGTAAAGAACCAAAAACACATTTTATTTAATTCATTTTTCATTATCGTGTAAATAATTAACATTAAGTTTGTAAATAATTCATTAGCAGTAAGAAATAAACATTGTGTGGCAAACTAGCCACAATTACAATATTCTTAAAAATTTATTGCAAATTTAAATATACATAAACTGAAAGCAAAAAAAAATAATAAAATTAAAATTTAATTTCAAAATCAACAATTAAAAAAAAACATTTAACTACAAATAATAACACAAAGTTAGTGTTGTCTATGCAGACGTTTCAATATTTTTCAAACAAATAATTATGCTAAAAACAATTATTTACTTTTTACATGCTATATATTTTTAACGCTTATATGTAAACAAATTTGTTGTACAATTAAATTTCAATAAATACATGCCATTGAAAACTTATTCCATTTAAACATCTATTTTGTAGATTGCTTGACATTTATGGTCAGTAAGATTCATATTCAATTTTCATTTGCTAATATAGGCTGAAATATATATAGGCAAGAAATATAAACACCATAATTACAACGATTTTTTGATTTTTTATATAATCATTTTAAAACTAATTTGATTAAAAATAATAGTTTCAATAATATTTCAAAAAAAAATTGGAAAAAATTTTCACACAAAATGAATGTTTTTATTACAAATTGTTTTTTATAATTTAATTTCTTTATCATTATGAAGATGAATTACTACTTACAAATATTTTAATTAACACATCCATATCTGTTATTCCACAGTTTTGTGCAAAACACTTATGACACAAATTTACGTAAAACTTAAATGCAAAGTTTACCTTCGTTCCTCATTGTTGTCTGGCAATTTATAAAGTGATTTATAATATTTACATCCCTTAACACATTTTTTCCAATGTTTATCACTACGTTTACGCGAGTCTTAAAATCACTTTTAAAACTGATTTTAAAATTTGTTCTTAGAGCTTTTACGCACAAGAATTAAAAGCACTTTTGAGGTAACTGTCAATCAATCAGCTGTTTAACAGCAAACATAAATGTTGATTTTAAACATTTTAAAAATGAATATGGTAAAACTACAAATTGTTTTACTTTTATTGCAAAAAAAAGATATTATAACCAAAATTGTAGAAAATAATAATATAGCAACAAAGCTAATTTTAAAATCATTCCGTAAAAAATTTACAAAATTACGAGAAATGCGATTGCAGCTCTTTAATAAAATGGCAATACGTTCTGTTAATGAGGCTTTAATGAATGTAAATGTTTTTATAAAGTTTTTCATAAAATATTTAGAATGCATTTTTGTTTTTAGCTTCCACCACGAATAAGAACTTTTAGCAAAAGGAAGAGAAGTTCGGAGTGGTGGGATGTTGAAGTTCTGCAGTTCTATGACGATGAACAATGGATTGCTGATTTTCGAATGAATCGACAAATATTTTTCAAGCTTGTAGATTTGCTTAAGGATAAAATGGCACCAGCAGAAAATACTTTCGTTGAAGGGTTGTCTGTTGAAAAGAAAATAGCTATCGCAGTTTACAAACTTGCCTCTTGTGCTGAATACCGTGTAATTGCATAGGGATTTGGAGTATCAAGAAGTACTGTTTGCTTATGTGTTCACAGTTTCTGTAAAGTTTTAATTGAAAATCAAGTCGGCAAAATATTATCCTGGCCAAATGCATCAGAATGTGAACGCATAGCCTCGAGATTTGAACAAAAATTTAAACTGCCAAATATTATTGGTGTTATAGACGGCACTCATGTGCCAATTAAACCCCCACAAGACGGTGCTGCAGACTTTCGTAACAGAAAGCGTTATAGTTCCATTGCAGTGCAAGCTATTGTGGGTGATCAATATTTATTTAAAAATATCACAGCACAAAATCCTGGCTGTGCACACGATGCATCAGTGCTTAGGGGCAGTTCTCTATACAAAAACCATAATACATTAATTCCTGAAAGCCATAGGGAAATCGCCGGAATTTACAACGCCTCAAATGAAGCTATGCTTTTTAAACTTCCTTATTATATTATTGGTGATGCAGCTTATCCGCTTTGTAACTGGATTATGAAAAATTATAGGGACGAGTTAACTGTTGAAGAGACATCCTTCAACTTATATTTGAATCAAGCACGAATTGTTGTGGAGCAAGCATTTGGTCGCTTGAAAGGAAGATGGAGAATACTTTATAAGAAGAGCGACCTGGATGTTTACAATATGCCGCATGTGATAATAGCGTGCGGAATTCTTCACAATTTTGTAGAGATATCTAAACAACGTTATAATTTCTCTTGGGATGTAGAAAGAATCCATGATGAAAGTGAATATCCCCAACCTGAACAGATGTACAATCGACAAAATTCGTTGTCCGGACATTTTATGCGAGATCATATATGCGCGTACTTGGCAAGAAAATTTCCACTTTTACATAGAAACAATTAAAAAAATAATGTAGAAAAAACCAATTTTTAATTAATTAATTTATACGTTTATTTATAACTAACAATATAATATATATAATATAATATATTTATAACAATTTAAGCTTAATAATGAATTTAAATAATTGAAAATAATAAGTTTAATATTAAATTGAAATATTTTTTCAAATAGAGATTAAAAAATAAAAAGATTTTCAAATAGAGAATAAAAAATAAATAATTTTAATTAATTTAAATTCTGCGATGCAATTAGACCTCTGATAGCACTTTCAATTGTCTCATTGCTACTACGCACCAAATTTTCATTGTGCTTACGCTGCTCTTCCTGCATTTTCGTTTCCCATTCACGCTGTTTTTCCGCTTCCTCGTTAAAGAATTTTTCCTGGCGGCTAATCATAATTTTGCATTCGCGAGACCAACTTTCATGAAAGCTGGACAGTGCCTTTGCGTAACTTCCTCTGCCCTTCGATCAATCTAGTCGAATTTGCGTTGTGGTGGTATTCGATGAAGTTCACGTCGAAGGCAAGTCATCTATTCCTAACTCCCAATTCGTTTCATCTGCGTTATTCTGCGGGTTTAAAAATGCGGATGTTGAAGGCAAATCAAAGTCTGAATTGTGCTCCTCTACGTTGTCATTTAAATATTCTTCATTCCATTCGCCTGTAATTTAAGAAATTAAAGTTCGGTAAGAAGATATTTACTTGTATGATAAATTACCATTTAGGTGTTCAATATCAAGAGTATCGCACCCGTTATTTTCAAGAATTGATGATGGTCTTGAGTCAAGGATTTCGCACATCAATGGATGGTATTCCATGCAACTGTTACCACTACAATTGTTATGTTTTTTTATTTCAGAGTATTGTCTCTTTAATACCTGCCACTTTTGTTTTATTTGCTGTACACTTCTGTACCAGCCACTGATTTCCATTTCTTGGCGAACAATTTCATAAATTGTGTCCTTTCTATATTTTTTGCCGTCTTACAATTTAATTATTTGTTTTTCTGCAAATATTTTAATTAAGCATTCTTCCTCCTCTTTCATTCAATTTTTTCTTTTTATTTCCCTTTTCTCCATATTTTTAGTTAGTGTTATTTGTAATAAAATTCAAATTATTTGCACCTATTCACTGTTAACAGCTGACAATTCAAACCTTAAACTGCTTTTAAAGTATTTACGCAAAGCGTAAAAGTGACATTTCTTACTAAAAGTGATGTTAAACTACTTTTAGTAAGCTAAAAGTGCTTTTAAGCAAAATTCAATTTAGGGTGTTTACGCGATCTTAAAATCGATTTTAAGAGCCTTAAAACAACTTTTAAGGCTCGCGTATATGTAGTGTATATATAAATATTAAACTTTATTTTCACAGTTTATTATAGTTTTTTTGCAGTAACAACACAATATGCTACTATGTACTTCCAATTTTAAGTACTTTTTGTTAAGTATTTGCGGCAAATTGTTGTTGTGCGAAAAATTTCAGTTCACAATCGAGTTGCCGTTCTTGTAAGGTATTCTTTGCTATATACTTCCAAAAATGGTTTACAATAGACGAATTTTCAGTGTTAGCAACTTTGTGATTTGAGCTGCTTATGAATTAAGCAACTTCAAAAAGGTTGGACTAAATAAGCCAGCATTGTTGTTGTTTCATATATTATTTTTAAAATAAACAGTTCTTCTTTTGCGACATGCTTACAAAAGAAAAGGTCTATAGTATAATTATATCAAATATATATTTAATATAGAAACTTAGATTTAAACCGTACAGGCACAATACTTTACAAAAGTGTATACACAAGCCGACGATATTGATATCGTTAGTCTGAATACCAGTGCAGTCAATGCAGCAATATCCTACTTAGAAAAACAAGCGAAACAAATGGCTCTTGTGGTTAATAAGTACAAAACAAAGTACTTTATGTCACCAAACAAATCTCCTGAGCGTCTTAGGACTCACGTCTTGTGGCAAAAAAGTACAAAACAAAGTACTTTATGTCACCAAACAAATCTCCTGAGCGTGTTAGGACTCACGCCTTTGTTGACAATTATAAGTTCAAAGTTTGAAAACACTTTTTTATTTTGGAAACGAGTGTAAACATCAATAATGACGTCAGCCTAGAGATTCACCGCAGAATCGCTTTTGCCAACAGGTAGTACTTCGGGCTAATTAGGCAATTGTTCTCAATGGCTCAATTAAAGCTCTCTCTCTCTACAAATAAAAATCGCGCTCTACAAGTGTCTTATCATGCCTATCCTGCTGTATGGTGCAAATTCCTGGACGATTATCAACAGTGATGAGAAGGCATTAGAAGCCTCTTTCGAGAGAAAAATTCTTCGAAAAATCTATGTCGTCTTACGTGTTGACACCGTGTATCGAATTAGATGAAGCGATGAGCTGTATAAGTATAATTCAGCGGCTTCGCTGGATTGGTGATGTCGTACGAATTGAAGAAAATGCTCCCACAGGAAAAGTATTTGATTCGGTACTCGCAGTTGGAAAACGAGGTAGAAGACATTTGATTCTTCCGTGGTAGAACTAGGTGACCTACCACGACGCTTAGTACTACCACCACAAAACCGCTCATACCCGCAACGCACTAGTGTTGTCTCCGCCATCAACAGTTCTGCCTCTCTCCAAATCTTACAGAGTAACTGAAACAGCCCTAGAGAGAAACTGCCTGAATTTGCAGCATTCATGACCTTACCTAACATCGACAAAAACTACTATATAATTCTCATCTCTCAGGAGGTGGAATATCCTTTTTGTTTCGACACTCAACCTCGTATAGTGAACTTGACCTGTCCCGTCGAATGACGAATATATGGAAGTTATATTGAAAATTTCCATTAGTAGGACATCTAGATTTATTGATATAGTACACATCTACTTGCCATTCAACTCTAGTTTCCCCCGCAGTCACTCCAGATATCACACATCTTTTCGAAGAGAACTTACGTTTTTTGTTGTGTGATTCGAATGCTCACCATCATCTGTAGTTTTCGAACCTACCAACCGATCAGAAGGACCTACAAGTGGCATCCTAAATTGACTATTCATCTTTTGGTGTACTAAATGAACACTCATCAACTAGGGTAATTGTAACTTACTCCAGCTCATCTGATATTAGCCTGGCTCGTCTCAGACTACTCGCTGCCTCGAATTGGAATGCTGACATAGCTTTAAGCTCAGATCACACTTCAATTACCTTATCCATTCTATTTTTCGAGGATATGGGGAATTGTAGAAAAATATTAAAGAATTATCTAATCCTTCCAATCCCAATAACAAGGCGATAACTTTTAATGGGATAAACTTCCCTGATCCCAAGCATTCTGTGCTATTCGCAGATAGAAACGCGCTTTCTGGAAATCACATTCCGACGACACCACGCTGTACTCCCCTGATGATTTGCACAATATGATCAGAAAAGCCAAGAACTAAAAGCCCTTGGGCCTGAGGGCATTTCTATGCTCACGCTAAAACATCTTGGGACCATTGGCGTTTCAGTTTTGACTCCTTCATCAGTTCTCACATCATCCCGCATTTATGGAACACTAGTAGTCCCTCTATTGAAACTAGGCAAACCGGCTGACCTAGACCGGTATCTTATCATATAAGTCGATATCATGTTATCTCTAGTAGTCCTAAAGTAGATATTTACACATATGCATATAGGTTCCTATCAATAAGGATTTTGTAAACGTCATAGTACCACCTTCGCTCTTTGTGATGTAATGACCTTCTGGCCATTTCCAAGGCCGGGGTATACTCAAGGTATACCAAGGTGTTAATGCAAGATTCACAAAATTTGATCAGAAAAATTGTATTAGATTAATATGCGGGATACAACAATTTAGATTATCATTCCACTTTATTTATGATTTAAAAGTCCTACAAGGCAAATCTGCTATGATAAAAAAAAAAAATTTAATAATTAATTTTATGTCCAGTATCCCTTTTTTTTATTTACAATTTAACAGAACGAAAGAAAACTTACTAAATAAAAAAAATAAATTATGAATAAAATAAACCACCATTTATATAAACTTTGACTTAACAACTTTGAGCCACTTTCTATGACCATTGTTGCATATTTTAATTTGCTGGTATTAATTCTGAATATGTCGGTTTTGGAAATTATTTTCTTTTGATTTAGCCGATTTTCTATATTCAATGTTCAATGTTCAAATTACTGCATAAAATAGACAGCGTTTATTTCATGTATATTTAACAATGCACATAAAAGGAAAATTTATCTTTTATATTATTTGCAGTTCACAGCAGTTTATAATTAATAAAACTGAACGAATTACAATTTCAAATGGAAAAAAAACTTATAACAATAAAAAACTCTGTCGCGGGTTTTACACGTTCCGTTCTAAATCATCAGCCAAACAAGCAAGAAGCTCATCCGACTGCTCCTCTTATTCCATTTTTTTTTTTAATTGCTTAAATCACACTTTTCAGTTAGCCGTTTTGCGGTCCATGAACGCTTACCAGATGTTCGGTTGTTTTATTTCCAGACTTCTGGAAGCCTTCAATTACTTTGCTATTGCTTCTTCTTTTCTTTCACCTTGCAATGTTTAAGCTGCACTCTCAGCTTTTTCTATTTCCCGCTGCAAATTTTGGCGATCAAAACGAAAATACAAGAAACAAATTAAAATGACATTTTTCTCGTTGATATTTTTGTTTTGATTTTTATAAATGTGTTTGGGTGCGTTTTTTTTTTTTAATTTCAATTATTAAAATTTATTTAAAATGAAGTAGGGCGGATTAACAGAAAATCTATGTTAATATTACTGTTCTATTGACAAAGATTTCCTTATTTCATATAAATATATTTTCCTAATAATTTCAGCTTCTCCAGCATCTTATTCAACAGAACTCCACTGAAATTATTACTGTTGACCAGCCGTGAAGATTCGAGGTAATATCCATTAAATATTTGTCATTCAGTGGTTTTAATTAATTCCTTATCCTAGGTCCTCATCACTATAAAATCAATTTTATTTCTGCTGCAAAAATTGATCATTACATTGGATACAGTCTCCCATATTACCTTGTTAAACGACCTAGCCAAAACATCTGTCCTTAACTCCACAAAGTGTTGGCTCTACTACAGACTAAAACCCTTCTATAATGTGCAATGAACTGAATGCATTCTCATATGGTATCGTTTTGGCTGACAGAAATCCTCACCTATTACCAAGCAAATCTTCTGCCACCCTCTTTACATCCTAAACCAAAGAGGTATCTATGACTCTGCCCATTAATATCAGTGAATTTAGGATCTCCACAACCACCAAACCAAAAATCCTTGGTGCCGTTCTCGACAGTGACCTTTCCTGCACATGCCTTAGCCATGTGCGGTCAGTTTAAGTCTCGCAAAACGTGTTAAAAACGCTCGCAGGTTGCTCTTGAAGTGAATACAAAAAACCCTACTGAGCTGGATGTATGTGCTCAGTAGGGTGAATACACGGCCTTAGGGATTGAAACCGGCTGCTATCATATGTCGCATGTTGACCACTTTTCTGCGGAATCGAAAATGCCTTTTGTAAAAGAGCATAATCAACCGCTGTCTAAGCAGTACCTCCTTGTGTGCCACACAGATGGACATTCTAACGACGCCATGTTCCGTAATCTCCCCAGTGCAGCAAGAATAATCCTAGCTGAATAGAGATCAAAATACAGCAAAGTTCAGGTTGGGCTCAATTGAAATTCCTACCCACATTATATCCACTTCTTCCCCTTCATTCAACCTGCCCTTCCTCCAACCACCACCCATCCACATCCCAACCCATTCATTCGCCTTGTAAACTTTACATGTTATCTGCTTTACAGGTCCCATTGGGCTCTACAGCAACAACAACTCACGTCTGTAATGGTCAACGAACTAAGTAAATAATATAATTTTTAATTCCAAAAACAATTTATTTAAATAATTTAATTAACAAGATTTTCAATTTGTAGATGTGTTCAAATGTAATTAAAAGTCAATTTCTATTTCTCGACAGACCCATTGCCAAAGTTCTTTTATAGTTAAAAATTATATCAAATTTTAGAATATAATAAAATAAAATTAACTTCGCCGATTAATTTTCTGGTATAGTATTTAGTTTAATATTAGGTGAAATTTTTTCTTTTGATCGTTGTTTCAATCGTTTATTACTTGAATTAGAACTGGCATTACTTACTAGTTCGTCATCTACTTCATCCTGGAATAAAAATATTTATTTAAATGCAAATTATGTTGCATATGAAATGAATAATGCAAAGTAATTTACCTTGTCCTTGGCTGAACTACGAGTAATACGACGAGGAACGTCTATTTTAGATAAGTTATCAATATGTGATGATACTGAATCAGCATTATCGCTGTTATTAGTGTTTACTGAGTTATGGGAAGAAGCTCTTTTCGAGACTCTTCTGGTGGTAACTGCAAACGAAACATCTGTAGCTGTTGCAGAAGATTTTTCTAAAATGGAAAGCTGTGCTCGGGTTAATCGACGTGCATTTGTATATTCGCATGTAGTCTGTGAAATGTCTGTATTTGATAAAATTTTACTACTTTCGGCACTGCTATTAGATTTTTTATGTGAAACCTCTGAATGTTGATTTTTAACATTTTTTTTTTTGTCATTTGGCTGACTGTTATCTGGATCATCATCACAAATAATTTTAGGTTTTGAAATGGCTTGTTGACCAGTAGATTTTGGTGTATGAACTTCAGTTTGACTAGATATGCCTGATCGACGTGTATGTTTTGGAGTTTGGTCAGATTTATGGCTGGCAACCGAACTGGTACGCCTACGTTTCAATGAAGTTTGTTCAATATTATTAAGTTCACTATCAATTGAACTATAACGAGTTCGTGAACGCGTGTTTGTAGAGGGTGAATCTATTAATGGGTTAATTTCGACAATTGATTCTAAAGTTACTGATCTTCTCCGTAAAGAACGGTTTTGTGTACGCATCAATGTTGGCGATCGATTTTTTTCATCTTCGTCTACAGAAATCGATGTAGATCTTGAATGTCTTCGTGATCTAGTTATTTTCAGTTCATTTGGTGATTTCGGCTGTAACGAAGATGCACGGATTTTGCGAGTGCAAATTGTATAGTTAGTTTCTTCATTTTCATTAAAATTGTGTTGTAGCGGTAAAGATATTCCTCGTTTATTTCGACCTATGGTGGAATTATAGTTATCTTTTAATAAACCTTTATTATTATATTTAAATGTGCTTTTTAATTTTTCTGCATAATCCACATCATCATCTTTTTGTTGCATTAACAAATTATGGTGTTTTTCATTCAAAATTTTAGTGCTCTCATTGGTATCGTTTGATATCACAGTATCAACATTTGATTTCATTTTATTATATTGGCTGTTCTCTAAAATATTTGTATAGTCAATAACCTCATCTTCACTAATTCCCAATACAAAATTTTGAGTGTTTTCGTTTACTTCAGAAATGAGAGCTTCGTCCTCATTTTCTGCCGCCTTTTTTGATTGTTTTAATATGTTCTTATTATATTCAGATAATGGTGGATTATCCAAATTTAGTTCAGAATTCGTAATCAAAGGCAATGAAACTGCAGTTTTCAATTCAGTAAAACATGTATTTGACGTCAACATTTTATCATATTTATTTTTAAGATTTGTGGCTGACTTGAATTCTTTAATATCTTTTTTAAAATCATTTGCTGCTCCATTAGTTTTGGCTTTAACATCATTCTCGGAATTTTTATTTCTATTTCTTAACAATTCCTTTGACTTTGACTTCATTAGTTTAACGTTAGTATCTAAATTATTTGTATATTCTATGGGATGTTGTCCCTGATCACTCAATTTATCTAAATTTATGACGTGGTCATTTTGTGTAGAGAGGTTATCTGTATTATGTGGCTTGCAAAGTTTAATTGGATCAAGTGTGTCACAAAATTGAACAACGTCGGTCTGCTGGTGGTTTGAAGATTGCTTGACATAGTCCTTTTCTGTTTCCAAAATGTTTTCAATTGGTGTACATTTAGCATCAATAATTTCTACTTCATCAATATCTGAACTATCAGATATTGTATTTATATCTTCATATAACTCTGCACCGCTGGACTCCGATTCACTGTTGCTATTGTTAAGATTGTGATAAATATTATTTTTATCACTACTACTACTCTGAAAGCAATCATCATTGTTTGACCGCGAGTTATCATTGGATGATACAAGTTCAATAATATCCTCGTTACTATAAATTTTATTATGATATATACCACTTGATTTAGTGTTTTGGTCATAATCGATATGACTTAATAACTTCATATTATTATGATCAGCCTTAGTCTCCTCCTGAATACCTGACTCTATATTACGAACATTGACGACTTCAACTGTCGGTTGTGTTAAAGTGAAATCATATACACTCATATCCAACGTAGTATCGAGCATTTTATAATCATTAGCAGACTCTTTATATTTATTTAATAATTTATTATTTTTATCTATCTCTTGTGTGTTTTTGAAAGCATCAACGATTACATCAGCTGACTCCATAGGCGTTAAACTTTCAACAATTGTAGTGCAATCTAAAAAATTGCGTTTAGATTGACATTGCTCCTGTGAAAATTGCAGTTGGGTATCGCAAACTTTTGAGGAAGAAATTTTCGGAACAAACTCATTTATTTTACTATTTGAAAAACAAGCTAAATCATTATTGTTACAAGTAACCAAATATGAGTTTTCAGCTTCTTGCTTTAATGATTGAACTTTTTCAGTTAATATATTTTTCAAATTCATTTTTTCTTTGTTTGGTTGAATTTTAATTTCATTACATATTTTTTCAGTAAGTAGTAGATTTGAACTCTCAATATTTGAACGAATAATATGCTTTCGAGGTTTGGGACCTTTTTCAGATATTAGTGCCAGCGTATCTTTTTCAAATACAGACGAGTCCAATTTTGTCAAATTAACAGAAGTATTTTGTACTGAAAGTGGTAAGAAAAAATCTTCTTCTGTAGTATATTCTATTTCAGAATCGTGTATTACAGTTTTTTTCAAATTTTTCATATCAATCTTTTCTTGAAGTGATAAATTACTAGAAAATTTTTTATAATCTTTACTAAGAATCTGCTTTTTTGATATATTATTCTCGAATGGACCAAAAGAATTATCTATTCCATTTTTATTCTCATTTTCTACATCAATTTTATTATCAAAAGATGATAATTGAAAACGAATATTTTTTTCTTCTTCCAAAAATTTTTTTGAAAATTTTGTTACATCATTTACTCGTGTTTTCAAAATACTATGCAATTCACTACACTTATTGCCACTTTTCACGATACCTTGTTTAAAGCTTGTAATAGGTTTGATAAAGAAATTGTTTGGGTTTTCATCATAAGATATAAGTGTAGGAGTATTTTGATAATTATTGTCTACAGTTTTTTCTTTAAACTGAGAAAATTCATGTATCAATTCTTGCCCAATTAAGCGACGTTTCTTTTTTGGATTATGTTCTGATCTCACTGTTATGCAATAATCTTCATTCGCGTCTTTTAATTCGCTTTCTGCTAATGAACGTTTGCCACTTTGTTTGTATATTTGTGGATAGGAGATAGTGTTGGATTTTAATGGCATCGAATGGTGTAAATTAAAAAACTGAGGCTTTCTTAAAAACGGTGCATCGTTTGGATTTAGAATTATTTTAGGATCACGTTTAATAGCTACATTTACTTCATCAAAGTAACATGTTGCAAAATGTGCACTTAAAGCGGAACTATGATAGATTCCTCCAAGTAAATCATTAGCGTTTTGTCTTATTAATTGACAACTAAACGGTACTGGAGAATTATTGTCCGTCTCTTTTTTCTTTATTTTATTTCTTATTCGAAAAAATACGTCAGTTAAATCTTGAGTAACTGGTGTCATGGTGATGTTAAAAGTCGATACTAAATTTGGAGTATCAAAATATGATGCAACTAATTTTGTATGATTATATTTTGATTTTGCAAGATCATCCAAATAAGAAACAGCATCAATATATTTAGATTTTTGCAATAAATAAACAAAATTAAGACTTTCCGAATAATCAGTATTGTTACGTTTAAGGAGATTTTGAATTAGTTGCCCTTCTCTTTCACTCAGAACAAACTCTCGTATGACACTATATTTTCCTGATCGTAAGCAATAGGTAAAAAAATATTCAAGTAAAGTAACATCATTTTTAGATCGGGCAAAATGAAAAGCTTCAGATAATAAATCATTCAAAAGAAATGTTTTAAGTTTTAATATCGGTGGAACAAACGTAGGATAGGAACCAATTACACGTAACGCTAAATATTCCTGTTTTTGCGCAAGCAATGCTTCAATAAGTAACTCAACTATCCAATGAGGATAGTCATTATTATTGTTGAATGGTGAAATAAACTCGTTAACGGCTAGCTGGAAATATACAAATAATTATTAAACAATAAAAAAAAAATCTTAACAAAAATAAAACAATATATCTATATTAGGGTGGCCATTATTTACGAATGTGTTCATATTTTAGATGCCACCCACTAAATTTATTCGAATACTCAAAAAACTACTAAATGTGAAGTTTTAGACTAATCGGATAGCATTTAGAGGTCGCTCATCGACCTTAAACTTCGGAAAAATTCAACTTTTTTCACTTTTTTCAAATTTCTTCGTTCTCATCTCGCATGTATTTCACCTATAACTATTTGTACCAAATCAAAATTAATCTTTAGCATATTAGCTTTCAAATAAGGCAAAAACCACAAATTAAATAAGGTCTACAATTAACTAAATTATTACTAAAGGCATTAAACATTCCTGTCGATGAGTGTATACTCAATCGCACCACAATACAAGGCAAACGCAAGTTAACCAGAAAGGAGCGAACTACGGATATTAAATTAAGTTTTAAGGTGTGAAATATTGTCAATATACAAGTATCTTTATAATACATTCATTATTTTTAATATTTTCAGTTTACCAGTTGCAGAGTGGTATTGCACAGTGGGAGGGAAAAGTTCTTCCAGATATAACAGGAAGGGACACAACTGAGAGATTACCCATTTTAGTTAGTCATGAATACATTTGCTAGGTATCCCAAAAATGACATCTTCAGTAGGAAAAGAAATTGCTGATACTGTATATGAACTTTTGACTGATTGGATTAATAAAATTAACTTGAACACATTTTTTTGCCCCCATACATATGTATTACGGCCACCCAAATCTATATATAATTTACATAAAATCAAAATGAAAGTTTTTTACTCTAAATTGCTGACATTAACTAAAAAAATTAAATACGCTTTTTGTTAATTCTACGTACCAAATACTGATCATGATCCAAATGCCAAAACGTTTCTACTGTTTTAATTAAGGATGCAGACATTTTAAAAACACTTGGAAACTTAATAAAATTTACAACGTTCTTATATGCGTCGTCAACTGCGATATTTAAATCCAATAAAAAATATAATAAAATTGCACACTTTTTATCAAAATCAATTTCAGGAATAAGTAGCAACCGCAACATATATTCAATTGATGTTGGAGGATATAGACCATTACCATTATTTTCCAACCAATGCTCTCTTAACATATTGCCTTTGCATTCATGATCAATAAAAGCATCAATAAATAACAGACGACAGCTTCCCGTTTTTTTTGATACAAAACTATCATTGATGTTAGCAAAACGAATACGTTTTCTGGAATATATGTCCTTTAACGTTGAATAAGGATATGATACTAATTGATCAGATTGAGACATTTTAGGTGAGACTTCCGATAATAGGCCAATATTGAATAACCATAGCAAAACTTCATGATATTCAGCGGCTGCTTGTAAATGCACATGCTTCTCTTTTAAATCTATAAGAATGTCTATTTATTAGTTTACCTACTTACGTTTTTTAAATAAATTATACCTTTTGTTAATAATTTTTGCTTAGATAAAGATATTATTAAATTTACAAGATCTGCTAATAGTTTTAATTGACGTGAAAGAAACCCCAACTCCTTTTGTCCCTTAGAATCAAGTGAATACCCAACGTAATCAAAAACTCCATTACATAAATCGTTGCAACGTTTTTTTATACTAGTAGCTCGACTCATAATCCATTGAGTCATTAACGTAACAGATAGCCCAGTAACTTCAGTTACACTACCCATAAAACTACCATCACTCCAGCTCTTGACGCAATCACGTAAAAGATTAACACAATTATTTTCCAATGCCACTGACAATATTGCATAATATTTCTCTTTCTAAAAAAACCCATTAAGTTCAAATAGTCAATATTAAAAAAAATTTTTTAAATTAAGTTTTTAATGTTCATAATTACGTACTCTTAAATCCAATTTGTTAGTGTTTAATTCAAAAAACTGAGGTAATAGTCCTGTTCGTAGTATTTCATTATAATATAAATCCTGTTCAAGGAATATTGAAGAATTGCTGCATCGTAAGAGATTAATCACTTTATTTTGAATCCCCTCCCATCTATAGCTTTGATAACAATTTGGAAGCAGTAGTACGCAATCTTCATTTTAATAATAAATATTTGACAATTCTAATTAATTATGGAGTTGTAAGTTAAAAATAGAAACATACCAAAACTTAATGAATTCGGAAAAAAATGGTTTTCAATTCGCTGAATTGAATTGAAAGGAGCAATACTATTGGGGCTTACAAAAGAATATAAGACACAATCTATTCCACTTAATATAAAACCAGCTAAATAAGTTTTATAATTTCGCTGATTTACTGTTATTGGCATTTCCTCTTTGTACCATTGGTTTAAATCGAATACTACAAGCTTAATTTTTTCTTCGATGTCGGAATACCATGTTAAAACAGATAAGCAAAAAGAATCATTCTCGTCACGAAACTTGTAGATTGATTGACAAGATAAGGCATGACTTTTTGTAGGTTCTAAAGGCAGTTGCAAACATATTGATCCACTTATAAAATCCTTAAAATATTTAAGAAATTATTGAACTTTTACTATATGTTAAATAGTAACAACCTTACCTTATAATTATTATGACCATCTTTATCGGTTAAACGTGTTTGATATGTCAACGTATGTAAAGAAGCTGTCAAATGATGTGGGCTTTCATGCATAGTCCAAATATATAAACATGAACGTGGATCGTCTGGAGGCTCCAAATAATCCATTTTAACTAACGGTGATTTATTTTGCATTGGATGCGGTAAAGCAACATGATATATCTCTAAATCAATCATATCATAAATAACCAATTTACCATCTGCGTATCCAACTGCTAGCGACATTGAAATATTAATTGGCAATATACTTGTTACACAACTCGAAAGTTCCAACACTATAGATAAAAAAAAATATGTTTGAAAATTAATTACCTTATCACAATTATATTTCATAAAAAAAACTTGTGAAAATTCTAAATCCATAATTTAATAAAAGTAATAATTCTATTGATTTCACAAACTTTCTTTATTTAGAAACGTTAATTATATTTTTGCAATTTTTTACCTTCCATTTGAATACCAAAGTGAACCTGTTTAGCTCTACATTCATCAAACTGTCGAAGTGATTCTTCAAAAGGCTGTGTATAATTTACAAATCGGCAATCTTTCTTTAAATTGTGGTCTTCACACTCAAGCTGGTGGGACGACATGGTTTTGCTTAAATTTAAATCTATCAGTACTAAAGTTCCTGAAGCAGAGCCAATTGCCAGGCATCCATCGAATCGTTGAAGTAATGACTTCTTCGAAACTGGTGGCGATATATAATATATGATGGAAATATTAAATTCCAATGCAAAAGATTCAAAAATTCTGTTCTGTTCAACAGAATATATCGCAACAACACTGTCTTTAAAAGTTCTAACATTATGTAAACAAATTGCTAATATAGTTCCAAGCTTTTCGCATAAAATTTCACATATATGCCGAATACAATAATGTCCAAAGCCGTTTTCCTCTAAAAATTCATACGATGATACTGCTTGACCATTTCGAAGAGATACAATTTTAAGTTTGTAATTATTTGCAAGATAAGCCAATTCGCCATTTTTAATAACACCACCTAGATCATTCGCTTAAAAAAATTTAACAAAATATTCATTTATTACAATTTAATAAGAATTTCATGCTTACCACCAATATTATTTAGTACATGATTTTCCCAGGGCAGAGAGTTTTCATTAAATTTTACACAATTTTCTGCATCAACATCAATCTCATACCAATCCATTTTTCATTTCAATATTTATTTATGTTTTCATAGAAGTGTGTTCTGAAATACATTTGCTTTACCACCGCGCCACTTCGTTTATCTAAATCAATCGTTCAATATACATATAGTACGTTCAGTGAGTATTTAAATTATATATTGAATGGTCGTATTTCAAAACATATTTTTAAAATAAATTTGTTTGATACAAAAAAAATTTTTTTTAATTTTCAATAATAGACTTAAAATTAAAAATAAATTATAAAGAATCAGACATCCACATAAAATTTTAAAAATATCAAAATGTATACAAACAATATAAATCAAAATAAAACACTTGCATAAAAAATATTACATCTTTGCAACCCGAACATAACTTACTTTTTCGAACAAAGTGTGTTATGCCGAAGTTTTTGGAAAAAAATATGTCACATTTTTTGTATATAATGAATTTCTTGAATTTATGATGCAAACAAATTAATATAAATAATAAAAAAAATTCAAATTCAATGTCCGATTGTAAAATTTAATTTATTTAATTAAATTTAAAGGAGAAGTACGTGAGTAATAATAGAATTTTTAATGTAAAGGAGAAGAACGTGAGTAATAATAGAATTTTTAATGTAAAGGAGAAATAACATCTAAATTCTAATCTTACAGTTGAAATCACAAAACAATGACACAACATTCATCAACAACTGCTTTAGCTGAGGAGCTTGCAAAAGCCGTTGACTTGATAATGCATCCACAAACAACTCAACAAGCTCGTATGGAAGCTTACATTGCTTGCGAACGATTTAAAGAGGAATCTCCTCTATGTGCTGAAGTAGGGCTATACTTAGCTAGTGCACCTCACTTTGGACAAAATGTCAAACATTTTGGACTCCAGCTAATGGAGTATACTATTAAGCTGAAGTGGAATTGCATCGCACACGAAGAAAAAATATTTATTAAAGAAAATGCCATGAAGTTGCTATTATTGGGAGTAGGTCCTGCAGAGGACGCCAGTTTAGCTCATTTGAAAGATGCATTATCGCGTATAATTGTTGAAATGATAAAGAGAGAATGGCCACAGCAATGGACAAGTCTATTATCCGAACTTTCCGAAGCATGTACAAAAGGAGAATGTCAAACAGAGTTAGTACTTTTAGTATTTTTAAGATTAGTGGAAGATGTTGCGATACTTCAGACGATAGAGTCAAATCAACGTCGAAAAGATATGTACCAAGCTCTTACGAATAACATGAATGATATATTTGAATTTTTTTTACGGCTTGTGGAACTCCATGTGACTGCATTTCGCGAAGCTACAACACATACAAATTATCAAAGAGCTAAAGCTCATAGTCGCGTTGTGGATATGGTATTATTAACTGTAACTGGATTTGTTGAGTGGGTTTCAATAAGTCATATTATGTGTAGCAATGGTAAATTGCTTCAAATACTATGTATACTACTAAACGATAAGGCCTTTCAATGTAACTCCGCTGAATGTTTGTCGCAAATTACAAATCGGAAAGGACAGTTAAAAGAAAGGAAACCATTATTAATGTTGTTTGGAGAGGAATTAATGCGTTATATATTCAGTGCTAGCCAAGTATTACCAGATTTAACAGTTCCTACGTCTATTGAACAAAATCACATATTTTTAAAAAAAATAATTACTGTTTTAAATGGAATGGCTCAGCAATTGTATGTACTTTGGGGAAAGGAAGAAGGTACAATGCATAGACCTCCTCATTTTGAAATCTTTTTAGAATGCATTTTATCTTTGACACGACATCCCTCTTTGACTATAACTCATGGTGCTTGTCTTATATGGAATATTCTGATTAAGCACGATGCCATTGCAAAAGATAATGTTATAAATATATACGTGCAAAAACTCATTGAAGTTATTGCACCTAAAATTATTAAAACATCGTATCCAAATAGTCGTACCATACCACTGAATATAAGCACGGCAGCATATATTTGTTTAGAATTTGACAGTGAAGAAGAATTTGCTATTTTTTATCATCGATGTCGTGCTGATATCCTGGAACTATTTAGACAAACAACATTGATACAACCGCTTATCACATTTGCATGCTGTGAACAATGGTTGAATGTTCGCTTATCAAAAGCTCATACCGAAACAGGAAATGAATCTTGTAGTGTTCAAGACCCAATTTATTTAGAATGGGAAGCTCTTGTTTCTGTAATTGATAGTGTAGTCAGCCGTATATTAATGGTATCAGAACGTCCATCAGTGCAATCAGGCTTACAACTTCTTGAGCAATGTTTAAAAATAGAAACAAACAATCCATTGATACTCTCTGTATTGTTGTCGTGTATATCAGCGCTTTTTGTTTTTCTTAGTATGTCTGCTTGTCAAATAAGTTCTAACAACGTAGTTGCTATGAGTGGAGTTTCACTTTTGCCGAGAGTGCTGGATAAAATTTTTACGGCATTGGTGTATAATGACAAGCATATCTATGCGAAAGAAAATTCGAATCGTCTACAAGCATGTAAAAATTTACGTCGGCATGCGGCATCGTTAATGGTAAAGTTAGGCCATAAATATCCATTGTTGTTGTTACCAGTTTTCGATCAAATAAATTTACACGTGAAGACTATAGTACAACAACCTCAACATCAAATAAGCAAAATGGAAAGAATTACTTTGCAGGAAGCACTTATACTTATTTCCAATCATTTCTGTGATTACGAACGTCAGTCTGCATTTATAGGTGATATATTGAAGGACGTTTTGCATCGCTGGACAACATTTTCAAATGTATTTAAATCGGCATTTGATTTTATGAACTATGTGGGTTTAAACAAAGCTCCAGTATATCCTTTTGAAAGTGACCCAAATTGTGCCAATCGAGGAAACATTATAGAAGCATTGTATATCGTGCTTGGTGTAATTAAGCGATGTTCATGGCCTGATGATCCTGATCGTGCTTCACGTGGTGGTTTTGTTGTTGGATTCACTGAACTTGGAAATCCTATATATCGCAATCCAGCTTCACCTTATATTATTCCCTTATTGCCTCACATTCTACCATTACTTCGCATATTGAATGAGCTCTTTAGGCGTGAAGCGCTGGAAACACTTTCTGATGGATACAAAAATATACATACAATGTTGGAACATGAAAAGAAAAACTTGATGGGTGTATGCAGCGTGCCTACTGATCCACTGGACCCTGCAATTAAAAAACAACACACCCCATTTGATAAAATGCAGCACTTTATGACATTAATTTATGAAGGATGCTATCATATGCTGGGATCGACTGGTCCATCTTTGGGACGAGACTTGTATCAACTACAATGTATTGCAGAAGCCTTAATAAGTAGTGTTTTTGCCTCTTTAGAGGAAGTTCCTGATCATCGCTTACGTCCTATAATTCGTGTATTTTTTAAACCATTTGTTTATTCGTGTCCGCCTGCTTTTTACGATACAGTTCTTTTGCCTTTATTTGTCCATATTACACCTCTAATGTGTGACCGACTAATGACACGATGGTGCTACATAACATCTCTATATGAATCCGGGCAGCTCAGTGAAGAACTAAACGATTCACAAGAGGTATTAGAAGATATGTTAAATCGAACCCTTACAAGAGAATACTTAGATATTTTAAAAATAGCACTAGTTGGTGGTCAGATAAGCGCAGATAATGTCGCTTGTACCACAATTGATGTAATGGATCACGACGAGCATTCAATGGATGGCGTTACTCATTCTCGTGCTACACAGTCAGCACTATTATCGGATATTATAAGTGACTTAGGAGCGAAATTACTAAAAAATACTATTACTAGTAACTATATTTTAAGAACTTTACTAAGTGCACTATCTTGGAATGACGGTATTTGTAGTAAAAAGGCTGTTAATATATTAGCTCCAGTCATGCGGTTTTTAGCTGCTGAACAACTCATCGATGTTAACAAAGCTGCAAGTGCCTTTACTGCAGTTTTACAAGGGCTCCAAATACATGGACAACATGAAACTAACCAAGCAGGACTTATAACACTTGGGGTACAATTTTATGAACTATTGCGACCGAGATTTTGTGTGCTTACAGAAATATTACAGTATGTACCAAGCGTTAATATAGCTGATATTCGAAAATTTGAAGAAAAAATGTCTGTAGCCTCAGTTAAAGGAAATAAGGTTGATAAAACGAAGAAGGATCTTTTTAAAAAGATTACTACACATCTTGTTGGGCGAAGTATTAATCAATTATTTCGACACGAAATACAAATATCAAATTTACCACCAATGCAGTCACAGAATATAAAACATTCTATCGACCTTATCGAAACACACCAAAATTTAGGCTTACCAAATCTTTTTCATACAAGCAAATGACCCAAATAAATAAATAATTATCAGCACATAAAGTTAGTGCATTTACAAAATTCCATTACTATATTTATAATTATTTATAACTACTTTCAGATGAAAAGACTTGTATGTAATTCTAAATTGAACAGTACAAATACGTTTGAATGTGGCTCTCCAAAATACGAATTACAATAACTTTATAATAGAATATTTTTTAAATAAAAATTATTTATTTTTAATATTATTTAAATCTAAAGAAACGTTATATAAAAATATTCTTTTATTTATTTTAAATTTAAAAACATACAATTTTTGCATGCTTTGTTTATTTTTGTATAAAAATTGTATTTATTTTATATTAAATAAGTAAGATGTGAAATAAATGAAAATTAATTATGGACTCTAAATATTTTTCAGAATGGTTTTTTCGTATAAATAAATAATATAATTCATGTTTCAACGAAATAATATAACGAAAA
>NC_051846.1:116310840-116340022 GCF_002237135.1 Teleopsis dalmanni | reverse complement strand
TTGGACTCATCGGGAGGAATGTTGAAAATTTTATGTTTAATCGCTTCAGTTATATCCTTTATTTTTTCATTTTTATATTCCTATTGTTTAAGTTTTCTCGATGTAATTGGGGTATTGCTTATTAGAGAGAGTGCTTTATTTAATGGACTAATAGCACTTTTTCTGACTTCAGTTTCGTATGTAGCCGAACTGCTATTACTTGATGGTTGAATATTTTCCTCGCTCGATGACTGGCTGCTGTTTTCCGATATAGCTCCTTCATTGTTCTTATTTTTTTTGGCTCTCATCGCCAGTCTCATTCGGCAACTGTTACATATTTTTTTCCCCATATTTTTTTGGTCCTAGGCATCCCCAACATACGCAGGATACTATCTGAAACTTGCCTTACTTTGGCCTTTCTTGGATGTATTTTTAACTTCAGCGGATTGAAACATTTTAAGTCATTGAATTGCCGTAGATGCAATTTATTTTTTTCAACTTTTGCCATTATTTAAATGTTCTTACTTGTTTGTTCGCTTTCAAAACAGAAACTGAAAATTTATCCGACTTACTTAACATTTTATACCAAATTTGATACTGGATCTTTTAAAGATAGGAGTACCTAGACACTCCATTTCAAACTGTTTGCAGTTCTTACCTGCTTAAAGAATTTTTCCAACTGTAGCAGAATAACACTCACCATAGAAGGTGGGTGTACTTATGTGCTGCAGTTATACAGGTAGTTCAGCTAGTGTGGAACTAATTAATTTTTAAACTCATCAATATAAGAAAAAGTTCATAAAACGGTTTAATTATGTTAAAATTCATAATTTAAAAATAGAGATGATGCGGAACTAATTTAAAATGTGAATATTGTGTCACTTTTCTTGGAAAATTGATTCAAGGGTATTATGGTGCGTATGAGTAACATGAAGGACACTTGATAAATTAATATTTTTAAATTACTTCTGGAAGCAATATCACACTGGAAATATTTATCTTCGAAGAAGAATTTATTGTTTAATCGGAATTAAAAGTAAAAATGAAAAATTTGTGTGACATATTCCTCTGTTTTTTTTTTTACTGAAAAATCGTGTGTGTGTGTTTGGAGTGATGTGAAGGATAAATAAATTTTTTAAAAGTACTTCCCACGACAATATCGTCCTGAAATTTTTGAGTTTTATGTACAATTTTATTACTAATTGAAATCAAAAATATTATATAAGAATATTTGTAGTATATTTTTTGAAAATTCATTCAATGTAAATATAGCACGCATGTGTTTGATGTGTTTTATGAGAAAAAAAAATTTAAAAAATTTATAAAAATCGATGCTATCGTGAAAATTTTTATTTCTTAGTAAAATTTAAAACTAAATCTAAATAAAATATAAAAAATGAAAAATGTTGTGTACCCTTTTGAGATATCTTTTTTTTTGAAATTTAACGGTTAATATTAGTACTTAAATATAAACAATCTTAATTGTTTAAACAATTTCTTAAAAGCTCAACCAATTATCTTTAAAACGCAATAAATTTCAAGTTTCTACCTTTTATAGAACTTGAGATATAGCCATTTGAAAATGTGTCTACAATGCCAATTCTCAAAACCCCATGGGTCCATATCTCCTAGGAAAAAAATTACAAAATTTTTTCCCGAGATACGGGTCTTCTTATTTTATGAAAGGAGCTCATAAAAAAGTTTCAGCCAAATCGGAGGTGATGAGGTCATTTTTTGCCAAAATCCGTCCGGTTTGTAAAAGAATGACCCATATACTAATTATATGTATATTAATAGTGTCAGTTTTTTCAACACCCTGGGAGTAGTTGAAAATTAATAAAGAGTTATTAAATAAAACAGATGTAAATAAACGCAATACAAAGGGACTGATAGGTGCCTTTGGTGGTAACATTAGTACATTGGGTACAGCAAAAATAGAGCATGGAGAACTTTCAGAGTTAAAATTTAACATGCATATAGTTCCAGTGGGAAGCCAGATACCAATAGATAGACAGTTGGGAAGAGATGAACTATGGAACCGTTCAACAATGGACATAATTCAAAAGGTGCTAAAATTTCATGATAATGAAAAAGAGGTAGCAACTTTACATTTGAGATCACGTTCGGATTTGTATAACTGAATGTATCACGATCCCCTCAACAATGGTAGTACCATTTAAAAAAGCGCCTAAAAAAGGAACAGTAATAGTTCATAAAAAAGAAATTTTGCCAAAGGTTTATTTAGGAGGGTGCCTTACTAAAGTAATAAATGATATAGGTTACGTGAAAATTTTAAATGCAAATATTGATTCTGTTGAAATAAGTACAGAAATTGCGATAGAAGATAGTTGTATGGCTGATTTTTATGAATACAAGCTACCAAATGTGAATTTAAATAAAAAACTTAACATAAATAAACGTTAGTGGTTGCTATTAAAAACAGTGGATTTGGACAGAAATTTAAATACAGAGGAAAGAAGGTTGATATCAAAAATAATGAAAGAATACAGTGATGTGTTTCATTTACCAAGGGATAGACTCACATATACATCAGTGTTGAAACATGAGATTCCGACGGAGCAAGGTCAAATGCCAATTAACCAATGACAATATAAACTGCCTGAAACACATGAAGAAGTGATAAGCAAACAAGTGAATAAATTTCTAGAGGAAGGAATAATAACCAAAAGCAAGTCACCATGGAATTCACCGATAATTCTAGTACCTAAAAAACCTGGTACAGACTGCAAAAAGAAATGGCGTTTGGTGGTAGATTTCAGAAAAATAAATGAAAAAACCATCAAACAAGTTTTTCCAAATCCGAGGATAGATGGTATTTTGGATCAATTGGGATGCAGTAGATACTTCACAACTGTGGATTTAGCTAGTGGCTATCATCAAGCGAAAGTTAACGGCAAAGACAGAGAAAGAACAGCATTTAGTACTGGATCTGAACATTTTGAATATCTTCGGATTCCACTTGGACTAACGGGAACACCCGCAACGTTCCAACGCATAATGAATAGCATTCTCACAGGGCTTCAAGGAATTGATTGTTTTGTATATCTGGATGATGAAATTTAAAAGAACATGACAAAAGATTTAGAAATGTATTACAAGTTCTTCGTAAAAACAATTTAAAGCTACAAACTGAAAAATGTCAACTATTGAGGAGAGAAGTCGTATACTTAGGCCATAAATAGTCAGACAAAGGAGTGATACCGGATCTAGGAAAAACGAAATGTGTTACATCTATCCCAGTACCTAAAAATATAAAAGATCAGCAATCATTTTTAGGTCTAAAAAATTACTATAGAAAGTATTGGGTTGAACTTTTACTCAAAATTATATAATTTTCACAAAAACAAAATGTTAAACTAGACTTGTTGAGTCTCTGCAATTTTTTAAGAAATAAAAAAGTTTAGTTTGTCGCTTACTCTTGCTAAAGAAAGTCATGTGTTTTTCTTGTTCTTTTTTCGTGAGATTGTATAGTTGGTGAGATTCTTACATTTGCTTTTATTTGTGAACATTTAATTTTATTCAGATCAAAGAAAAGCCTTCGGTCAGACAGAAAGTTTATTCCACAAGCCGCTAAGGTATCTTTACCATTAAACAAATTGCTGAGAAATGGAGAAAAATTCGAATTAAATGAAAGTTGCCAAAAAGCAATGAACGAGTTGAAAGCCGCAGTAACCAGTTCACCAATTTTAGAGTATCCAGATTTTTTAAAAGAATTTTTGAAAACAACGGATGCTAGTAACGAAACATTAGGTGCAGTACTATCCCAAGGAGAAGTTGGATCAGACTTAGCCATTTACTTCGAAAGCCGTGCACTCAGGAGTACTGAAAAAAGATACTCAACTATAGAAAAATAATTACTTGCTATAGTATGGGCTACAAGAAATTTCAGATCATACTTATTGGGAAGGTATTTTAAAATATATACGGACCATAAACCATTACGTGAAATTGCTAATTTAAAGAATCAAGATACGCGACTGGGACGATTTCGTTTAAAGTTAGTAGGGTACGATTTCGAAATTTTTTATAAGCCCGGAAAATCTAACAAAAATGCTGACGCTTTAAGTAGACTTCCAATAGCTGTTGTAAAGCATAGGAGGCAGAACTAGCGAAAACTTTAAAAAAAATTGCAGTAAATAACCAAGAGGAATTAGAGGATTTAATAACTAATACACATGAAGACATTGCAGTATATTTAACAAACAAAAAAGACATCCAGAAAGTTTTGAAAAAATTTCATGATTCAACAATCGGAGGTCATAAAGGGGTAACTAAAACTTATTTCCGATTAAGACAGCAGTTTAAGTGGGCAGGCATGCAAAAACAAATAAAGGAATACATAAGAGGTTGTCATAAATGTCAAAAGAATAAACGCTCAAAAGTGGAAAGAATTCCACTGATTCTAACTGACAAACCCCAAAGACCATTTGACAAAGTATTCATAGATATAGTAGGTCCATTACCAACCACAGAAAATGGAAATAAACTCATTTTAACCTTTCAAGATAATTTCTCAAAGTATATGTATTGTACTGCGTTACCACATGCAGAAGCTTCAACGGTGGCAAGAAAGTTATTTAATAAAATTTTTGCAAAATTTAATATACCTAGAGTTCTAATAACAGACAATGGAACGAATTTTAAGTCAAAGCTTTTCGAAGAAACATGTAAAATTCTAGGTATTAAGAAACTACAAACTGCACCGTATCATCCACGAGCAAACGGAGGTCTGCAACGTGGTCACAGACTTTTACCAGAATTCCTGAGGAATTTTGTGAAAAAGATGGGTCAAATTGAATGGGTTTGAATTTCAAATACCAATAAACTTAAAAAGAAAGCCAACCCCAGTATATAATCATGACGGTTATTCCAAACTTCTAAAATATCAAATACAACGATCATATGAATTAGTCAGGAAAAACCATAAAATAGCAAAGGAAAAAGTAAAAGAGTACTATGATAAAGAAACAAAAAAAAGATTGTTTAAAATAGGGGAAAAAGTGTGGTGGAGAAACCCAAGTAGGAAAAATAAATTTTCGCCTATATGGGAAGGTCCTTTCCAAATTACAGAAATACCTGTAAACAAGAAAATAATTATAAAGGATAGGAAAAAGATTTTTCATAATAATCTTTTAAGACTGCATACATCATAGTTAGAACTAGCCCTAAAAGTTATAGTACTCAACAAATATTAAAGCTATTATATTTTTCTACAGTTATTTTTACCCGGAATTGTTTTAATAAATTATTATTATTATTATTATATGTGGAGAAGATAGAAACGAATCTAGGATATACCGAAATCAATGTGGATAGAACTGAGATTGTCTACATACTGTAGACCCATACGAAATTGGACAGTGATTAGAAAATTTTAAATATACAGTGAACAGAACGAATAAACATACAAGTTACAGAACATTGATAGAATCAGAAACTACATTAACATAAAATATGTTACATACCTTACTACCTCATAGAATGAAAAGAAGAGGGCGTTTGTTGAATTGGGTATTTTGGGTAGGGTAGGGACATTTAAGAGCATTAAAACAAAATAATCACGAGTTAATAGCAGCTGAAAATCAACAAGTATTAATTAATGATAATTTTAATAAAACTGTAGTGGGATTCAGAGGAGTGATAAAACAGGACACAGAAATAATAGGAATAATGTTAAGCAGTTTGACGAAATTCGTTTAGGCATCATAGAGGAAAGCGTAGCGATTATTCAACCTTTCCCTATAACTAGCTTGAGAAGGCAAGTAGAGAAAATGCAACAAAGTGTAGCCTCGGCTAAGTCAGGAATGATTCAGCCGAATATTTTAAGTAGAGAGAAAATACAGAGATTTGACATTGATTTTCAAAAGCTTAAACAAATAAAGTTAGAAACAGCAACGTTTAAACAAAGATCAATAGTGTCAATAATAAAAGTACCGACGCAAACAATATCGGTAGAAAAAAGATTAATTGTATCGATACCAGATAAACAAAATAATCAAGTAAATACCGATTTAGAAATAACAATGGAAATAAAAGCAGAAAAAGCTTAGCTCAGCTTTGTAAAAAGCTAAGAATATTTTTATTTAGAAAAAATGATTGTTATTCGATTGCCATTCATACATGTATAATTTCAACATACGAAATTGAATAATTATTTCTTGTTTAAATAAATAAATAAAGAAATAAATTAAGTAGGATAAGCCTACATATTGTAACTAAGTACCTAGATGAAAAGGTATTAGAAATTGACAGCAACATGATAATAGTATTATATATGAAAAATGGCCAAGTAAATAGTACTTGTGATCAGAGAAGCATATCAATAAAGGGACAATAATTTTTAACTTTTAATAATTGTTCGGTACAGATTCATAATATTGTTTTCCGAAACACTATAGTGAAAATAAACCAAGTTTTTGTATTACCACTAATCAACATAGAAAAACTAGAATCTAGAAAGCAATCTTTAACGTTTAAGGAAATAGTAATAAAACAAAATGAAACTTTAAAAAGAATTGAAGAATTACATTTCCATAGAAAAACGTTAAACGCAGTCGGGGGTATATCAGTAGGGGAAATGATAATGCTATCTTTACTATTGTATGTAATATATAAAAAGTTGAAACATCAGACTAAAACAGAACAAAAATAATCTACTTTACAATAAACTCCGAGTTTACAATCAGTTATACGAAATTATTCTCCTCCATTACTACCACCGGTACACGCACCAACTGTACAGTACACAAACACAACTCCTTATATACCACAGTCAACCTACATGTTATATAATAATTCTACTTTAACACCAACTCACCCAGGAATACAGTTTACTGGAGTGTTTTAATATGGTATTTTTGTAAAAAATGAGTAAATATATTATTAATAATATAATTAATTGGGTAGTAAAACAAAACTAATTGAACAGATAATATTTTAGAAACATTAATTAATTTTATAGTAAAAATGGTTAAAGATAGTCAAATATAAAGAAAAAAGCAAAGAAAAATAATGAAAACCAAATTAGGAATAAATGTAAAATATGTAAAATGTGAAGAATATCTAAGAATTATGTAATTTTATACGACATACTGATTTAGTGTTTTTTATAGTTGTAGGCAAGAAAAAGCAAAGAAAAATGTTAAAACCAAACTAAGCATTATTAATATCTAAGTTAAGTATATTAAATAAAAGACTCATATATATATATATATGTGATTTTATAAAACATACTTAAAATTTATTTAATTATTTACTTTACAAATTATAATAGTTTAAACATTGTAAATTTAATAAATCAGTAATTTTATACGACATACTGATTTAGTGTTTTTTATAGTTGTAGGCAAGAAAAAGCAAAGAAAAATGTTAAAACCAAACTAAGCATTATTAATATCTAAGTTAAGTATATTAAATAAAAGACTCATATATATATATATATGTGATTTTATAAAACATACTTAAAATTTATTTAATTATTTACTTTACAAATTATAATAGTTTAAACATTGTAAATTTAATAACAACATAAGAATCGCAACCTTTTTGCACGATCAAATCAATATCCGGTATAGAGATGAGCCAATATCCGTTTCTCAGAGAAATGGGGGATATTTTGCAATTCCTCATTTCTCTCTCGGAATTTGTCATAGTTGGCGTTTTCTTGTCGGAGGATTTCTTGCTAAGTGGCTTCGTCACAAGGGCAAATTACAACTAACTCATCCCTCTCAGTAGGATATGGTCCATCATCACATATTTGATGAGAAATGGTTTTTCGAGGACCAAACAATTCTTATTCTAAATATTTTATTCTCTCCTTGACTGTAGTCAAGCTGCACACAGTTGCGCTTATGGTTCTTCCTATAGGAATCAACTTAGATACGACATACACCACCACACTTATCTTAAGAATGCAAATCTCAGCATAATTGGCTTCGAGTCAAGCCAACTAACATCTTGGTTGTGGTTTAAGTTCATAACAAATAAAATTGGTGGCAGCTGTAAAATAAAAGTTAGCTCGGTTGTAAGTAAAAATTTTTAAAAGGCGTTCCTTAGTGCAGTCATTAAATTGTGTTTTAATTTACTAAAATTAGTATAAGTTAAATGTTAAAAAGAGTGTTTTTGTATTGACAATAAGATAATGACAAGTTTTAATGGGTTAGAAGTCAAAAACAAAAATAAAGTTGCAAAAGTATTTAAAAATTTAATAACAGTAAATAAAATCAGGTGCTTATTAAAAAATTTGCCTGACAAAAATTAAGATTTAAAACACTTGTTCATAAACAAGAAACGAAAAATTTTTTATCATAAATAAAGTGAGGCAAGAACGTACCAGTGCGTAATAAAAATATCTGAGCTAAATGCGCATAAATAAACGGAAGAAACGAAATAAAATTATTGTGTGAAAGACAATATAACAAAAAACAAAAATAAAAAAAGCAGTTCAAAATACACCCAACGTCAAAAGGAGAAGGTGGTAGAATACAAAATCAAAAAGAAATCTGGTAATCTGGAATCAGAAAGTGAATCTGGTGAGAAAATTCGAAGATGATCTCTAATCTAATGATAATAATTATTTATTTTTATAAATGATCGTGTTTGGTTTGTAAATTATAAAAAAAAGTATTACCTAGAAATTAATATTGTTTAAAGAATATATATATATATATATATTTATCAATAATTTCGTGTAGTCTTTTATGTTAAATAAAATTCATAATGGCAACAAATGATAATGTAAATGTAGAAAGTACAGGTAATTCAGGCAATTCTGGTAATTCTAGTAATTCAAGTGGATTAGGAGAAATGGTAGATATAAACACATTAATAAAATTAATACCCGAGTTCAAAAGTGATAAAACGCAACTTTACACATTTGTCTCCGCTTGCGATGAAACTATAGGTGTAGCAAAGCCGCATTAAAAAGATTTCTTATTCAAATATATAAAGTCACAAATATCAGCAAATGCAAGATAATATTTGAAATAAAGAAAATAAAGTTATAGACAGTTGAAAAGAACTTAAGACTAAACTCAAACAGAACTATCTTTAGATAGTGACAGTACACTAGCTTTATATAGAGAACTGCTATCTACTAGACAAGGGGGACGAACGGTTAGGCAGTTCCAATTTTTTGTGGAAACCATGTCTAGAAAATTGGGAGCAGATGCGAAAATAGAAACGCAAGATGCTAGTATTAGAGAAGCAGTTTATAATTTTATTGAAACTAAGATCGTTTAAAATGTGTTTATAAATGGCCTAGATGGAGAAATCGGCCAATACGAGAACAATTGTTGTCCACAATCGTGGTCAGAGGCTGGAAGATTTGCACAGGTTGAAGAATCCAGAATAAGTTACAGACAAAGTGTGAGACGAAATTTCAGTGTTAAAGTAACACAAATAAAGTGCTACAATTGCGGAAAATCGCTTCAAAATGTACCATGAACAAGGACCAAACTAATAGCACTGGAGAAAAAATTATGAAGTGCTATAAATGTGGCAAAATAGGACATTTTGCAAATAAATATTCAAAGGTAATACAAAAGAATGTTTCTCCGGAAGGAAACAAAAATTTTCGAAAATAGAAAACGTAACTAAGGCAACGTTTTCCCTAAATGTACGTAAAGAAAGTCCTTATATAATAATAGATCATAAGAAATGTTATTATAAATTCCTTATAGATACCGGAGCTAGTATTAGTTTAATTAAATCTAATTGCATTTAGATTTAATGTAGAAGAAATGAATAATATTAATAAGATAGAATTAGTTGGTATAGGCAAAAAATCTGAAAACATAATAGGAAATGCATTCATTAAAATAGGAATTAAGAATATAAAAGGCAAAACACATAAACAGATGGAAACTTCACGTGATACCAAATGATCTGGTTAACGGATATGATGGCATAATCAGAGCTGATTTTTTTAGGCCATTTTAAGTGCAAGATAGATCATGACCAGGATTTATTTTATGTTGATAAAATAGTCTCCAATATAATAAATTTGAAGAATTTGTTCCGCCAAGAATGGAAGTCTTTCGTTCTGTTAAGGTTAACAAAGGTAAAAGAAATGATTTAGATGTGTATGTTCCGCGTTACGAAGATGAAAAAATTGTCATTCCTCATTGTATTAGTACAATGAGAAATGGATAATGCTTAGTAAGCATTATAAATAAATGTGAGGAAAAGGTTGTGATTGATTTTCCGTTGAAGGTAGAAGACCTTAGGAATTATAATATTGTTGAAAATTGTAGAGAGGATCCTAAAAAGGAAAAATTAATGGTAGAGAGTGTCTTTCAAATAAGAAATAGGTATGAACGTGTACAAAGGAGTTTAAGATTTGATCATATGAATAATGAGGAGAATGAATCAATTAGGAAATTGATTTCAAAATATAGTTATTTGTTTATTTTGGAAGGAGAAAAATTGAGTTTCACTGATACGTTAACATGTGACATAAGAACACAAGAGGGAGTAAAACCTATTTATACGAAAACATATAAATATCCAAAAGTTTTTGAAGAGAAATTGAAGAAATTGTTAGAAAACGATGTTATACAGAATTATAAGTCACCGTGGAATTCTCCTGTGTGGATGGTTCCGAAAAAGAAGGATGCTTCTGGAAAAACTAAGTGGCGAATGGTATTTGACTTTAGAAAACTAAATGAAATGATGATAGCGGATACATATCCAACACCAAATATCAACGAGATTTTAGACCAATTAGGAATGTCTAAATATTTTACAACACTTGATCTAACAAATGGATTTCATTAGATTAAAATGACTAAGGAGGATATCGAGAAAACAGCATTCACTACCCCACATGGGCATTATGAGTTTAAGAGAATGCCATTGGGATATTATTCTAATAGAAGTGAAAGGAATTAAAGTTTTTGTGTATATGCATGATATTGTGGTATATGATAAAGATTTAACTGATCACAATGAAAAACTAAGAGATGTTTTGGAGTAACTAAGGAAAGCCAATTTGAAGCTACAAGCAGATAAATATGAATTTCTAAGGAAAGAAGTCGCATATTTGGGTCATGTTATTGGAGAACGAGGTATTAAACCTAATCCAGATAAAGTTTCGACGATAGTAAAATTATCTCCTCCGAAGAGTATTAAGGAAATACAGGCGTTCATGAGAGCGATCGACTATTATAGAAGATTTATTAAAGGTTTTAGTCAAATAGCGGCAACTATTAATAAACTTCTTAGGAAAGAAGTTGAGTTTTTTTGGGGGGAGGAGCAGGATAATGCATTTGATAAACTGAAAGACAGATTTTGAAAAAAAAATTCATTGTTACAACAGATGCTTCAAATGAAGGTCTGGGGGCAGTGCTATATCAAGAGAGTGGCCGTAAATATATGCCAATTCAGTTCATTAGCAGAAGTTTGAATAGTGCTGTGCGAAATTATAGCATTACAGAAAAGAAGTATTTGGCCATTGTTTGGGCCGTAAAAGTATTCAGACCCTATTTGTATGGAAAGAAATTTTTGATTTGTCTCCATCGTACTTATCTCGATCCTGTGTAGTAGTAACTGTTGTGTCTCTCAACGACTTTATTCAAATCAAATTTTTCTCTTAAAAATAAACCAATATTTGTATTGCTGCTACTGTCGTTGTTGCTGTTGATAGTATTGCTGTTGTTGGTGTTGTTGCTGATGGACTCAATTTCACTTTTATTTGTTCTACGTTTCTTTGTTGTGACATTTTCTTATTTTTTTTTCTATGACTTTTTACTATGTTGTTATTTTGTAATTTGTTCCTTTGAATTAAATGAACTTAACATGTATGACTCGATTTAATAAATTAAATAATTGCCATTAGAACATTTATTTAATAAAATTTTATGGTTCGAGTGGTTGGCGAAAATCTTCATTGTGAACCCTCCCTTTGGGTGCTGACCGGGCATTGGGCATCATCCAGTTTTTGGCAATTCGATTCATGATGTTCTCGGATGTTCTAGCTGAGGAACATGACGCGGCTTGTCAGGGATTGTGATGTGTCTAGCTAAGATGAAGGAAGAGTCTCATTTGTAGTGGTCGTGTTATCTACAGGGTCAGTGCAGGTGAGCTCTATCCCTAGTCATAACTTTGAGGTGTCTGACAGTAGACAAAAAATGCGATATTGTAGGTTTTTCCATAAAAAACCAAATGGAGCTGAATAATGATGAAGGTCGGGCTGGGATATCAGCCCAAATGTCGGTGGGAGGGTCAGTTGCTACCACCGGCGGGCGCGGTGATTTTATAAGCCGCGTCGCCAGTGACTGCACCTCTGCTGGGATCGGAGCAGGTTCCATCAGTCGTACTACTACTGCCAAACAACAGCGCAGTGATGCCAAAGTCCCTGTAAACTTGGATCACAAAGGCGCGATTTCAAAAAATAGGAATACAATGTAACGCAGCGATGTCATAGTCCTCGTAGACTCGGATCACGAGAGTGTTGCTAGTGTAAATACAATTGAGGAGGAAGCTCTTCTTCGTTCTCCGGGGGAAGCTGCTAAGTCCATTCGTAGGCCTAAGGCTGAACCAAATAAGGAGGGGATAAGAGCAAAATCCAGATACAAGGCTGCGATAAAACTCTGCGCTCGCCTCGGAGACCGGAATGATCTATCGAAGGAAGAGAACGATAGACTTGTCTGGGCAAAAGAGGAGATAGAGAAAGGTCGAGCCTTTTACGCGGATAAAAGGTGATGTGAACCCTCGTATTCGAAATTTGCGAATCGAATCGAGGAGGATATGGCATGTAAAAGGCACCGCTCAACGGAAAACGAAGGTCCTTCTGGCAAGAGACAAAAGCATAAAGATGAGGCTGCCATTCAACAGAAAACTACTACGCAGAGGACGAAAGCCGACATTACTAAATGGCCAGAAGCGTCCACATCTAAGGCAGCAACAAAAACAAAAAGGACCAGAGTCAATGAACCCAAAGAACAGGAAGCGTCCACATCTAAATTAACAATGGCGGAGATAGTGGCCAAGCGACGCTTGATTGTGGCACTTATTGACCGCAGTCATCTACAGGGTCAAATGGTAAAAACTAGGCGGAGAATAGTAAAAATGAAGCTATTAGATGCTATGTTCACAAAATGAGCGCAGAACCAGACGCTCCAATGCCATCATTTGACGGCGCCGGCTGGTTCAACGGAGTAAAGCTACTGAAATGTAAGGATGACTCTACCCTGAACTCGTTAAGAGAGGCAGTTAAAACGCTCCAAGGCCTATGGGTAAGGGCATCTTTGAAAGCAGTGGACAGGAAAGATATCCCGTCTTTGCCCAAAGTGAAGAGTTCTCATACCTCGAGTGGTGAAGCCAGAGTATGCTCTTCGTCTTCTACAGCGACAGAATCCGGATGTGCCAACAAGCGATTGAAAGATGTTAAAGGTCCTCAAGCCAGCCAGGGAAGGCGAGGGACAAAACTATATCTTATTAATCAACAAAATGGCTGAGGACATTCTGTATTCACAATACGGGAAGATGTCGTGGAGAGTAGGAAGTGTGTACCTTCGCCTCAAAAAATGACACCCGACCGATAGGAACTCAAATTCACTCGCTGCGGAGGAAATCGAGAAGGATCTCGGTCTTAAAGAAATCCTAAGCTCGTCTCTCAATATTCGCGAAGGAAAGGAACCGGGTAAGATAAGTGTTGAAACCAACCCAGGGGAAGAATCGGTAGCTCATGCTAAAATTGCTTCAGCTGAGCTCCTCCTTAGTTTAGAAGAGGGCGGCTACGATGTGGCTTTAATTCAGGAACCATGGCTGGGCTCGGGCAACCTAGTCTTTGGGTTAATCTCACGAAATTACGATACATTTATTACACATGGGGTAACAAGGGTAAGAACTGTTATACTGGTAAAGAAAGGTATTAATTCTTATATTGTAAACTCTCTCTCTACAGAGAGAGAGTGGTGGCGGTTGACGGCGACAGAAACTAATAAATTTTGCTAATGAAACGCGCATCCTAGGTGATGCATACAATCGCTAAAATAATACTCTTGTCTGGTATCGCAATGGACCTTAATGGTCTATGTGTGGCCTTTTTGGTCTGCCAACATAATCTAATATAATCTATGGTTCGGTTTTATTTTTCAAAACACTTCAACTTTTGTAATTGTTTCTTTAAATTTAATTAAATGCACATTGTGAGGAAACAAATTTGTATATCAAATTTCTTCCGCACATGTTACAAGAAGAAGAGAAAAAACAGTGTCTGACCGTCGCTATAAAACACGACGCCTACACACGTCACAATAAAACACTCACCCGAATCACACAGCGTTGGAATTACCTGGAAAATATAAAATTTATGTCCGTATAGTTTGGTCACAAATTATACGGACATTACCTCCGATCCTCCAGCCTGATGAGCCACGGGCATTGATATCTAAACTGAAAAGAAACCCTGAAGAGAGAAAAAAGAACATAAACACACCGTGAAAATGTTATAAGAAAGAAAAGTAAATTTTATTTACATATTATAAAATTTGAATTACAACACGATGAATAAGCACATTTATTTAACAAATATAGTTTTAATAAACAAATATGCAACAACTAAACGCTCACTGATTACGTTTTTTTTTTTAAACAAAAACCCATCACAAGCAACACTTCGTCATAAATTTCTACTGGTTTTCAATTTGGTTAATTACTGAAATAACTAGAATTTATTAATTGTAATATTTAAAAAAAAAAAAATTTACACAGTTACACAGCAAAAACTCAGCAGGTAAACAAACGGGAAAAAATAAAATACGTTATAAGAATGCTCCGGCGCAGGAGTATTTAAGACAGTGCGTTTGTTAAGAGGTTGCAAGTTTATGAGTATTCGTCAAAGTGGTATTCCGCCAAAATATAAAATAAAGATATATATGTCTATGATCCATATATATCCATAAGAAATATATGTATAACTATTTAAATCCTGCGGTGGTTTTACGACAAAGGATTGAAAATTGATTAAATATATATTTAGAAGATTATTCAGTTGCACGGATAGAATATAAATACTCCGTAGCATCAGGATATATATTTTCATGTCATATATATATCCTAATAATAGAATATATATATAATTATTTAAATCTTGCGGTGTTTTTATGGCAAAGGATTTAAAATTATTATATACATATTTGGAGAAATAAAGAAATCGCACGGACATATTATGAATATTCCGTAGTATGGCCTGAGAAGAACTACACGCAATTCCACGACGATCGTCCGCAGAATCCTCGATATTCATTCGCAGAAACCACGGGGCTCATGCTCGAATCCACGCTCGCTCACAGAATTCACGGTGTACGGCACAGCTAGTTATCGCCTGGATATACGAATATCAATGAAGTAAATATATATAACAATACATATATATTTTTTTTTATATAATAACACATATCAAGTTTTTTTTTTATTTTATTATATCTTTACGATTTAAATTTAATCAGCTCTTTAATTTTGTAATCACACAATTAAACTAAATAACTTTCGCACGATTAACTAAATAATTTTGTACAAACATTTATTGAAATAATAAAAAAATAAACTTGAAAAATTTTAAAAATTATCTTTCCTTTAAAAAAACTCATCCCCGCAAATAAAAATTTATTGTTACGACTCTGGACGACGGCTGATCATACCCCAGCAAAACATTTTTTTTTTTAATACACCAAAAAGTGTCGTTACAACATGTATGATTCGTTTTAATAAATAAGTAATTGCCATTTGAACATTTGTTTAATACAATTTTATTGTTCGTGTTTATTCTTCTTCCACCCGTGAAGATATAGTCCTAACGGCTCTACAGAGCACTAGCTCACTCACAGAACACAACTCATCCTTTAGACTATTGTTTACCGTATTTCAAACAGAAAGTCTAAAGGTCTTACGTATGCTAGATGCCGACATTTCAGGGTGCTCCAAATTACTTTAATTATTATTTAATAGTTTTTGCGTAATTCGCAAAAACGTCAATAACATAAGTTGCACTCGATATTTTTGCAACTTTTGATTATTTATTTCCAATGTCGCTTTCAGCTTGACACAATTAACAAAAACTGAAAATCAGCATTTCTTACCGACAAGCTGACCTTGGTTACAGCTATTGGGCAAGCTGCAAACGACGCTGCCTACTTTTAGGCATGCCTTATATTGGAATATAAATCAGAACGTTCTTCACAGTTTGAGCCTTTCGACTCACAACATAACAAAGAAAAGAAAAGAAAAACAAACGGTGTAGTTGCAGTAGCGAACAGAGTAAACGAAAAGATGAAAAAGCGGAAAATTCTCAAGAGAAAATGAAAATTGATAATAATGGAAAAGAAGCGATTAAAGAAAACTTTAAAAACATTGTTGAAGAAAATGTTCAGGAGATAGAGAAAATGATCGAGGTAGCAGATTTTCAGAAAATGAAAGAAATAATTAAGAAGTATTATGACAGTATTAAAGGTGGCCATGTCCGAGTATTATAGGAAAGGAAATAGACCGAGTGGAATTGGCACTTAAGATTTAGTAACTATGTCAATAATATAATGCGAATAATATAAAAGATATCATGGAGAACATTGAAAAGCAAAAGTAAGAAAAAGTCAAAATTAATCTATGATAAAAATATAACAGATACAATTAATTATGAAGTAGGTCAAAAGATAGTTGTGAAAAATCTTACAAAAAATAAAAAGTAAGAGAACGTTTTTACTGGTTCCAAATACTGTTAAAATACCATTAAATGGAATTAAAAATAGTAAAGAGTTGTTTAAATCCTGAATTTGAATTAGAAAGGTTAATTGGTATTATTTTATTCATGCAACTAAAATTCATTCACCCAATGTTATTAAGTCCAGAAAAATTTATTGATATATTATTGAAAAGTAAAAATGAACCAAATCTTTTCTATACACCTAGCTTAGAATCATACATCCAAATTATAAAGTACTCTAAAATTAAAGCTTTTGATACCTATCCTTTTTTGTCAAAAAGAACATTTATGATACCTATCAGGCAGTGACGACTGCTCGAAGGTGCGGAGGTATGCGGCGCACACCCTAACATAATTTGCAAATTGTCAAATAATATATATAAATTTATTAAATATCTTTAAATCAAGAATTAATATTATTTATTACATTTTTATACATACATATTATTTATTACATTTTCATATATTAAAGTTTTAACAAAAACAATTAAATATAACTGTCTATGAAAACTCATTTAATTTGCTTCTCTTGGCTATTAAAGTCGTTAGTTGTGCTCATAACTTTGCAGAAAAGTTTTATATCAAAGTCTTTAAATTCTATTAAATTGAATTCCAACTCATATTGGTACGGAATAATGTCATTATTTGTAACCATAATTATGTTATGATAATAATTATTGTAAAATGTATAAAAGGAAATTTATATATAAAATCTGTGGCTTTTGGTATACGAACAATACAGCGGTGACTATTTTGAGTTTTTATGGACGTGTTACACGTGGTAAATATCCCGGAACATAAACATCTTCTACTGCATTTTGACTTTTCTTTTTCAAATCATCGTAAGCGGTAACTTCTGTAATGAACATTGAGTTCTCTGATGAGAGAAGAAGGTTTCTGGCAATGAAATTCTAGAAGTCTAACTGAGGCATCGGTTTTGTGTTATTAGAAGCAGCGACGAAGCAATTTAGTTTCCAAGCGTTTACTACAGCGCTATCTAAACACTGTACCCATAATGACCATTACCACTTCTGCTTCTATTTCCAATGCGACAGTTAACAACTCTATTGTCATGTAAATCGACGCCGCCCATGTGTCGGTAGTAGTGGTTCAACGGAATGATACAGTATGTTGCAATGGATACTCACAATGGCTAAATAATTCCTTTACAACAAATGCATCGATTTCCAATTGTTTGTTGTATTTGTCAGTTGCACTGGAGTATGGCAGAAACGGGAAGCTATATCCACTATCCATAAAAAGTGTTCACAGCTTATAACCGAAACGTATTGGTTTTATAAGTTGCAATTTGAGTAGTTGCGACTCAGGAATTTTTACAACATCACCATAATGTTGTGCATTTGATTCGTATACAACTTCAGTAGTACCAAAATACTCCCTCACAATTAGACAAACGGAATTCAAAACCGGAGATTAAAATTCTAACGTCGTATGTAATGTTTGTTGATATTTCAACATCGTCAATAATTTCATTGTCCGATTCACCAGCAACATTATCAGGTGGCAAACATTATTATTCAATAGGTAGCGAAGGGTTACTTGGCACTAATGAGTTATCTTCGCTCCAATTGTCAATAATATGCAATCGTTCCTGATTTCTTAGATATCTTAGGCACGACTTTATAATTTTATTTACAGTAAAAAATTGACGACAGAACTTTTAGCAAGAACAAATTTAAGCCATATAGGTATAAAACAATCAAATTCCGACTATTATTTATTCAAGTAATAGGCTATTAAAGCACCTCGACCTAAAAAATCTATTGTGCGCCTAAAGGCCCAACTAGGACAATTTTAGACTATAAATCTTATAATTGCTGTGGACCTAATTTTACCTATTTGACTTGGGACTAAAATCCCGCTTCCAAAGTAATCGAGTCTACGTTTTGCCACCGCTGGGCAGTTGCATAAAACATGTTCTGATATTTCCTTCTCCTCATGACAGAGTTGACAGGAGTCACTTTCTGCCACACCTATGATCTTCATGTGATAATTAAGTCTACAGTATCCTGTAAAAAGTTCCGTGTAGATTTTAATATCGTTTCTGCTAAGACCAAGGATAGCATCAACTTTGATGTGATCAGGATCAATGAATCTTTTTGACTGTCGTATGCCTGTTTGGGCTCTCCAGTGTTCAAGTAGATGTTGTTTCTCCCGTTCACATAATAAGATATTTGAGAAGCTATTTGTTACCCCGCAGAAGGGCTCTGGACCAATGAAAGGAGTACATGCACCCTTCTTTACTAGGGAGTCTGCTATTTCATTCCCCTCATGCCCTTCGTGTCCTGGTACCCACATAAGAGTAACATAGTTCCTCGATGCTAGGGTGTTGAGAAGTTGAAAGCATTCCCAGACCAACTTCGATTGGAATAAGGATTTTGCTAAAGATTTTAGAGCTACTTGGGTGTCTGACAGGATGCATATTTTGGTACATCGTATGCCCCTTCGTATGCATTCTCTTGTACACAGCTCTAAGGCATGTACCTCTGCCTGAAAAACGGAAGCAGCTTTTCCCATTGCGATTGCTTTGCGGAATTTCTGTCCTATAACTCCTGCTCCCGTACTGTCATCTTTCATTTTGGACCCATCAGTATACCATAATTGAAAGCCCTGTTTTAAGTTAATTTCATTGTTTCTCCAGGTTGATCGGTCATTAATGACTACTTCAAATTCCCTGGAGAAAGCTAATTTTCTATTCATTTTCTCAAAAACCTTAAGGCACGGAGAGTTCCACACTTCATCTAGAATCTTTGCGTGTCTTGTCAGATTGCCCTTATTAAAATTACATAGATAAGGAAGCCTTAGTGCGGCACTGGTCGCACTCCTTTTAACTGTGATGTGTAATGGAGTCAGTCCAGTAAGCATTGCAAATTCCGACTAACTCAACCAGCAATTCAATATCAAAATAGACTTATTATTATTATGCATAGTAAAAAACACAAGTTTAAGTTAATTAGAAAAGTTTGGTATTTATTAGAGAGATTACTCTCATTTTATTTTATTACCTAATGACAAACATTTATATTGCATTGTTTCATCATTAAAGTATTATGGGACCCAGCGTGTGGTTCACCACACGCCTTTTTCGCCGGCGTCTGGCGGCACGTAATTGTTACTAAGGCGCAGACAAAAATTACGAAAATTGTATTTGGACTTTTGTGAACACATATTAGGTCTGTTCCACGAGCTACACATAGTAACTTTGAGTAACACTGTGTATACACAAGTGCGTTCCACGAACAAATTTGTGAGTAAATGAGAGCATCTGAGAGAGCGTAACATCCCTGTCGAAATTTGAAAATGTTACGCAGACTTTACTCATGCATTTTATATGAAGTAAAATTTGTGTTTATGTGTAAATCAGCTGTTATGGTTTGAATTCAAATTTTTGTATTGTTTGTTTGCGCGGCATTTGTGAATATAAAAAAATTCTGCATTTTTAATTGTAACAATTGTAATAAATAAATATTGAAATGGATAAAAACATAATAAATATTTTATTAAGTGATTTAAGTAACACAACACAACCAGAATATAACGTAGTTAATACACTTCGAGATAGTGACTCTGACGATAATGTAGAATTGGTGTATTCGATATTACATAAAAAAAAAAGAAAACGTGTGTGTATAAAAAATTATATACAAGATGTTCTTTACAAATATGACGACAAGAAATTCAAAACTCATTTTTCCAAGCAAGTACATTTTTCCGAAGCTTATGCAATTTTCCAAAAGTTATAGGTAAGGATTTATGTGCATATTAACGTTGCATATATATTAATACATATTACTTTGCAGGTTGCCTAGATGGCACTCGTATAACTATTGATCCTCCTGGAGATCGTAAGGACGACTACATTGACAGAAAAGGAAATATTTCATTATGCCTGCAAGCCATCTGTGATGAAAACAGAAAATTTATTAGCACATTTGTTGGACATCCAGGCTCCTGTCATGACAGTTGGGTCTTATAAAACTCTCCTATTTATATGCGACTACCATCGAACTGTGGAGGTAAGTTCTTTGGAAAAGGAAATGAAATTTATTAAAACGTCTTACTTTTACAGAATACTATCTACTGGCTGATTCCGCATACCCCTGTACACAACACATCATTACGCCATATAAAGACAACGGGTGTCTTACTCGTGCACAAAAGAATTTCAATAGAATATTGGAGTCAGGTCGAATACTAATAGAAAATGCATTTGGTATTTTAAAACAACGTTTTAGACTGCTGTACTACTGTAAATTAAAAGGAGTTGAAAAACCATGTCACTTTATAAGAGCATGTTGCGTTTTGCACAATCTTGCAAATGAAAACGACTTAGAATTCACATTTTCAGAACAATCTGAGGAAGATAATGATGTCAACAACCACATCCCTTTTAGATCAATCATCGTTAGAGATTCGATTTGGAATGAATTACAAACAGAAAATAACTTGGATTAAAGTGTTTATTTGTATATTGCTTATTTTTCATTAATTAATTTTATTAATATTGCAATAAAGAACTTAATTCTAATTAACATATTAACATCACATTTTATAAATATATACTTAATTCTATCTTAGCTTTAAAATTACATTATTTAAATAAATTTTTAATTCTAACTAAACATAAAGACTATAATATTAAAAGTAAATATGTTTTTAACATAATGTGTCCTAATAATAATAATATGTAATATATTAAAATAAGTTTAAAAATAAATAAATAAAATATATTAATTATTTTATTGTTAATGTGTTTGTCTGTTATTTTTCTATTTCTATTTCTACTGTTTTGTTTTTCAAAAAACAGCCGTTTTCACCAGACTTTACACAAAGCTGTTCCATGAAAATTTGTGTAAAGAGCGTAATCTGGCACTTTATTTGTGTTACGCTCTCAGTTTGTACTTTACTTCTGTTTTACTCATGGTTTACTAAGTGTAGCTCGTGGAACAGACCTATTATAACAAATATATTAGTCTTTATTTCTGTTTATTTTAATTTTCATTTAATTAAAAAAAGCATTGTTTTGGAGACTTTTTATTTCGGACCAGGTAAACTCATGAACAGATGAAAACTGTTCGAAATATGTATTTTTATGTTATTAAGATATCAAACTAAGTAACCTCCGGTGTACCACACGGAGGTACCAAATGGGTTAATTTGTTTTGATTTATTTTTTTTTTTTAGCATTTCATAGTTTAATGATTTTGTTTCTTTATTCACTTTGATTTTTTTAATATTTATTTCACAAAATTTTTATTCACTTCACTTCAAAATTTTTGCGAAACTTCACTCATAAAACATAGCGTCATCTGATGCAAAATTCAAATACGTTACTTGAATACTAAAAATGAGAGAGAAAGCAAAGAATGAGTATTTAGAGTATATGTTTTGAATGTTTTGAAAAAAACCTCTTTTTCGACTGGGTTATTTTGATAATTTTTCTATTACGCAGAGTTAAGAGCAGAAATTTGTGAATGCGATTGTTTAAAGAGAAAAGACGACATTCGAACACACAAACATTCGCAGGTAATGTGTACGACGAAGCAAACGCGAACTAATTGATTTGTATAGTATAGCATAGTTTTATATAATATATAATTACAATATAGTTATTGTAATATACAATAATGTATATATACAATATAATTATTGTAATTATTCCTATTTTTTATTTCCGTACGATTCAATTAATTTCAAAACGCGATCTTTCCATTCCATTATGACTTTTGAATATATAAATGTGTTATAAACACTGAATAAGCTTGTGTAGTACACTAATTTATTAATGATAAAATTGCTTCTTATATAGTAACTTGAAAGTATAATATTATTTCTTAAAACTTATGAACTGTAAAAATAGTTAATTAATGTGTGTCTCCATTAATTAACTGTAAGAAATAGTTACTGATTACACAGATGTTACAAGAAAAAAGATTGCTTGAATACCTACCCACAATTACAAAAAATTTTTTTAATATGTTTAATTACTCATTTACTATGCAATTTGGGTGCCTTTCATTATTGTATTATTTAAAATATTTTAAACTAAATTTTGAAAAAAATCCATCCTATTATAATGATCGGGAAAACCATTGCCGTAAGATATTGTTATCATAAAAGACAACACTTTGTAAAAATTATAAAATATTTAATAATAACATAGAATATGTCACCACATTCGTTTATTGTTCCATCAAATATTTATTTTCATGCAAAATATTCGTCCACATCTCACAGCAAATGCAATCGACCAAACGAACGAATTGGTACAAATTTCACAACAAACGCAAATGCAGCGGGACACTAGCAAACTCTACAAATGAGTTCGTTTGCATTTGCTTCATCGTCTAGACCGCCTTACAAATTTTCGATAGTTCGTTCGTTTGCTATAAAGTTTTTACTCGGCCGCACCAAAAACATTTCGGATGCATTTGTGCAAACGCTCTGATATGGATGTACAGCAAGTGATTTGAGCTGCAAACATTTGAGCACACCTAACAACTATAGCAGATAATAGCATTATCAGTCGAGCGCGCTTAATTATCATTAAGTAGCCTCAAATGATCATTTTAAGAATACCCTGACAGACGGTATAAATTATCATTAAGAAGTTGCTGTATCATATGTTTTTTGTTATTGTAAAAGCGAGAGAATTTTATATTCCAAAACTGATAAGCAAGAAAAATTAAAGAAACTCGCTTTAATTTGGTTAACAAAATGTCGTTCGTTTAATTTAAAACTAAAAATGTTATTATTGAAAGTAATAAAAAATCATAAAAATCATAAACGTTTAGCAAGAAGAATATTGTTCGCAAATCAAACAACTGCTTGAAATTTGTTCCAGTTTTTACTTCGTTTCACTTGCATATGCAGCACTACCATTTCTAAAAACCTAAACAAGAAATAAATATGTGCGTGAAGATAGCGTCGACGATAAGTCCAAAATGGAATTGGAACATTTTTCGCCGCATGAAAAATGCAGTATAGTTTAATTAAGGAAAAATTTATTATTTTATTAAATTTAATGCAGCAAAAGGCATTATTAAGTAGAAAATTGAATTAATTTACTATCTACATTCAACTTTTATGTGTAAATGATGTAATTTGTATGAAAAATGAAAAATAAAAATCAGCCCCAAAAGATGGGGTCACTAATTTATTAATAACTTTTAAAGTAGAGGTACCATTTTTTTCTTTTATAGCTCATTCGAAAGAGGATAAAATTACCTTTCATATAATGCAAAATTTTGTATAGGTTGTTCGATTAACTTAGGAGCAGTACTGCGATGAAGATAGAGATGTCATTTTCAAACATTATTTAATTAAAACTTTGTTACTTGACCAAAAATTATAAACTAAAAAGCTTATAACAATAAAAAATATGTTTGTTTTTCTAAATATAATCGCTTTTTACATAATATAGAAAAAATTTTCTTCAAAATAAGGAAAATAAAATTTTGTAAAAATAGGTTACTTTACAAAATTAGTTATATCTTTAAAAGCAGAGGTACCATTTTTCTGCAAATTAGATTAATCGAAAGAGGACACTTCAAACTTTCATTTAATGTCTTCATGTTTATAGATTGGTCGATTAACTTAAAAGTTATTGAGTGTCAAAGTTCAGAAATTAATTTTCCTTTAAAAACGACATTTTTCTTATAAAAAGCATATCCCAGAAGTCAGAAAACAGTTTATATATAAATAACTTTCAATACAATACTCTAATAAGCACAATTATTTGAAAAAAATCGAAATTAATTTAATTTTATTAATTATTCAAAAAATCTGTACAAAGTTGGTTAATAGATGGCATACCATCTTAAATTAAATTCGCTGAAAAATTAAAATGGCACTGAAAAACATAATGTACAGTTGCAGAGTTATTGGTAAGTCCATAGTACTGCAAAAGAAAAGCTAACGTCGAATTTTTATTAAACTTGCTGCATCAAAGATATTATCAAAATAAGAAACTAGAATTTTTTCTAAAACGATTGATATACAATATTATATATCTTATTCGATTAACAAATTATATATAATTAAATTAAATGTGAACTAACTTGGGCATGCACAACAGTTGAAATTGCGTTGATGATATATGTGGGATATTATATATCAAAATATAGTTATTGACTTGTAATTATTTGAACAAAAAACTAGAATTTTTCTAAGCCAATTAATGTCTAATATTATATTTATTGTTCGATTAACAAATTAAATAAAATTAATTAAATTATGCGCTAACTTGTGAATGCAAAACAGTTTAATTTGCATTGATGATAAATTTGGGAAATTTAATGTCAAAATATAGTTAGCGTCGATTTTTTATTACGATGTCATTTCAAATTTTAATTAATTAAAACATTATTATTTAATTAAAAACTATGAAATAAAAGACAGATAACAGTAAAAAATATGTTTGGTTTTCTAAATATACTTAGCTCTTATATAGTATAGAGCAAATTTTCTTTAAAAATGGAAAGCAAATATTTGTAAAAACGAGGTTGCATTAAAAATTAATTATATCTTTAAAAGCAGAGATACCATTTCTCTGCAAATTAGCTTAATCGAAAGAGGACACTTCAAGCTTTCATTTGATTTAATAATATTTATAGATTGGTCGATTAACTCAAAAGTTATTGAGTGCCAAAGATCAGAAACTAATTTTCTTTGATACAAAATTAATTATATCTTTAAAAGCAGAGATACCATTTTTCTGCAAATTAGCTTAATCGAAAGAGGACACTTCAAGCTTTCATTTGATGTAATAATATTTATAGAGTGCCAAAGTTCAGAAACTAATTTTCTTTGAAAAGAAAAACCTCTTATCTTAAAAAATCATATACCAGATTCAGAAAAATTTTAGTACAGAATAAACTTTGAATATAATACACTAATTATTACAATTATTTAAAAAAAAATAGAATATTCACATATTAATTATAATTAATTCAAATGTGCGCTTACTTATTTATGCACAACCGTTAGTAAATTTCGTTGATAAATTTGGGATATTTATATGTCACGAATTTTCATTAAATTTACTGCATCTAAGATATTATTAAAATAAAATTATAGAATTTTATTTTAGACGATTTATATATAATATTATAACCTTGTTTGATTAACTAATTAAATAAAATTAATTTAAAAATATAAGAACTTGGGTCTGTACTACCGATAGGTTTTTTGACATATTTTAAGCCACTAGACTAAATTATGTACAGAAATCTAAAAATTCTGTAGTCCTATCAATGATATCCCCAATATTTATTACAAATAAATAAGCAAGTGTATGCATATCGATGTGCTTGTTAAGAAGTTTGTTAATTAAATAATTAGTAAAGGATCTTATACAAATAATTGTTAGCTGAAGAACATAATGACTCAATAGACCTAAGTCTATCGAGTCATTTAATTTTATAAGTAATTTTGTTTTTGCATGAAAATTAGGTTTTAAAATTTTTAAAAATTTAAAAACAAAATTTATTTTTCATCAAATATATTTATTTATTATTTATTAAATTAATTAAAAACTATTAAATTTATTTTTTTAAAGAAAAGGATATAATTTATATTTATATGTAATTTATATTTATATACAATATTATTTAATATTTTATATTTAAAATAATTTTCAAATTATTATTTTTTCCAGGTCATTTGCCAATTGATCACCTCCACTATTGCGCTGAGGTTGTTGCGGCTGCGGGAGTTGTTGTCTCCGTTGCGGCTGCGAGAGTTGTTGTATCCGTTGCGGCTGCAGCAGATGCTGTCTCGGCTGCGACAGGTCGTATGGTTGCTGCTCCGGCTGGTATGGATGCTGCTCCGGCTGGTATGAATGTTGCTCCGGCTGGTATACTTGCTGCTGCGGCCACGGCTGGAATTGATGCAGCTGGTATAGTTGTGGCTGCGGCTGCAGTTGGTATGGTTGTGGCTGCGGCCACAGCTGGTATTGTTGTGGCTGCAGCCACAGCTGATATTGTTGCACCGGTACCGGCGGTGCCGACTGGGTTTGACTGGTTGGCTTTGGCCCAGTCACTTTTTTGTTTTGGTGATTATCTGAAATGAAAAGATATGTTATAATTAATAAATTTATTTCTATTTATTCTCATTTTTTTTTTAAATATTTCTTTTTAAATTATACTCACATTTTTTGGTAATTTTTTTTTTGTTAAATTTTTTCTTCTGCTGGCCCTAAAAAAACAGAAATAATTTTTTTCAAATAAATTTCAAAAAAATAAAATATATATGTATATAATAAGAATAAATAATGTTAATGCGTATAATAATTTTTTAAAATTGTTACATTAACAGAACAAAAAAGTGTTAGTGTTGTTTTTTATTTTTAAAATTAATTTAATAAATTTTATGTTTCTGAACTTTGGCACTCAATAACTTTTGAGTTAATCGACCAATCTATGAATATGAATACATCAAATGAAAGCTTGATGTGTCCTCTTTCGATTAAGCTAATTTGCAGAAAAATGGTATCTCTGCTTTTAAAGATATAAATTATTTTGTAACAAAGAAAATTAGTTTTTGAACTTTGGCACTCAATAACTTTTAAGTTAATCGACCAATCTATTAATATGAATACATCAAATGAAAGCTAGAAGTGTCCTCTTTCGATTAAGCTAATTTGCAGAAAAATGGTATCTCTGCTTTTAAAGATATAAATTATTTTGTACCAAAGAAAATTAGTTTTTGAACTTTGGCACTCAATAACTTTTAAGTTAATCGACCAATCTATTAATATTATTACATCAAATGAAAGCTAGAAGTGTCCTCTTTCGATTAAGTTAATTTGCAGAAAAATGGTATCTCTGCTTTTAAAGATATAATTAATTTTGTAATGCAACCTCGTTTTTACAAATATTTGCTTTCCATTTTTAAAGAAAATGTGCTCTATACTATATAAAAACTAAGTATATTTAGAAAACCAAACATATTTTTTACTGTTATCCGTCTTTTATTTCATAGTTTTTAATTAAATAATAATGTTTTAATTAATTAAAATTTGAAATGACATCGTAATAAAAAATCGACGCTAACTATATTTTGACATTAAATTTCCCAAATTTATCATCAATGCAAATTAAACTGTTTTGCATTCACAAGTTAGCGCATAATTTAATTAATTTTATTTAATTTGTTAATCGAACAATATATATAATATTAGACATTAATTGGCTTAGAAAAATTCTAGTTTTTTGTTCAAATAATATCTTAGATGCAATAATCTTATAAAAATTCGACCAACATAATAATAATATCCGACATATATCATCAGCGCAATTTCAACTGTTGTGCATGTCCAAGTTAGTTCACATTTAATTTAATTATATATAATTTGTTAATCGAATAAGATATATAATATTGTATATCAATAGTTTTAGAAAAAATTCTAGTTTCTTATTTTGATAATATCTTTGATGCAGCAAGTTTAATAAAAATTCGACGTTAGCTTTTCTTTTGCAGTACTATGGACTTACCAATAACTCTGCAACTGTACATTATGTTTTTCAGTACCATTTTAATTTTGCAGCGAATTTAATTTAAGATGGTATGCCATCTATTAACCAACTTTGTACAGATTTTTTGAATAATTAATAAAATTAAACTAATTTCGATTTTTTTCAAATAATTGTGCTTATTAGAGTATTGTATTGAAAGTTATTTATATATAAACTGTTTTCTGACTACTGGGATATGCTTTTTATAAGAAAAATGTCGTTTTTAAAGGAAAATTAATTTCTGAACTTTGACACTCAATAACTTTTAAGTTAATCGACCAATCTATAAATATGAAGACATTAAATGAAAATTTGAAGTGTCCTCTTTCGATTAAGCTAATTTGCAGAAAAATGGTACCTCTGCTTTTAAAGATAAAATTAATTTTGTAAAGTAATCTATTTTTACAAAATTTTATTTTCCTTATTTTGAAGAAAATTTTTTCTATATTATGTAAAAAGCGATTATATTTAGAAATACAAACATATTTTTTATTGTTATAAGCTTTTTAGTTCATAATTTTTGGTCAAGTAACAAAGTTTTAATTAAATAATATTTGAAAATGACATCTCTATCTTCATCGCAGTACTGCTCCTAAGTTAATCAAACAACCTATACAAAATTTTGCATTATATGAAAGGTAATTTTATCCTCTTTCGAATGAGCCATAAAAGAAAATGGTACCTCTAGTTTAAAAGTTATTAATAAATTAGTGACCCCATCTTTTGGGGCTGATTTTTATTTTTCATTTTTCATACAAATTACATCATTTGCACATAAAAGTTGAATGTAGATAGTAAATTAATTCAATTTTCTACTTAATAATGCCTTTTGCTGCATTAAATTTAATAAAATAATAAATTTTTCCTTAATTAAACTATACTGCATTTTTCATGCGGCGAAAAATGTTCCAATTCCATTTTGGACTTATCGTCGACGCTATCT
>NC_051846.1:116300440-116310740 GCF_002237135.1 Teleopsis dalmanni | reverse complement strand
TGCTTTTCTTTTCAATTAATTTCATCGAATATTAACGAAATATATATATATATATAATTTAAAATCAAATCATATCAAATCAAACTATTTTAATAATTTTATAAATAAATAGATATGTGGAATAATAATAAAAAAAATAAATGTGTACAATTCGGTTAAATAAATATGTTAATTATACGTAATCGCAAAGCAAATAAAACAATATCAACGGGCTTATATATGCACCGAACAAGAGCAATTTGTGATCAAGAAAAAAAATTTTAATGCAATTTATTTAATGTTAATTAAATTAAGTGACTGTGTATTGGCAACAAAAAAATTGTGTTAGTACTTGGAATCTTTAAAAGTGATATCTATGGTAACACACGCGCTGACTATGAACGTTTAGGCGATCAATTATTTTGCCACCGTAATTTTTACGTTAATGAATTTGGCTATAAATACATTGACAAAGGTGACTTATCTGTGGATCCTTCGGTGATGATATTAAAGATGATTGGCTGATACTCTGCTGTGAAGTGTCTTTCAAAAATTCTGGCGACTGATGTTTGTTATCGATGCGGTTCATACGAGTAATTGCTGATGTCCAGGTATAATCTTTCCTGCACGGATGACTGGTTTCTTTCCTTCTGTCTTAGCTGATTTAACCGTAAGTGCCTTTCCAAAGGCAAGGTTTATTGACTTGATTGACTTGTATTATTTAATTGGCACTAGTTTTTCCAGGTAACAAAATGTTCTTTACAACTCCTGGTTTTTTTTTTTTTTTTGAATTTAATTGTATATATATATTTGATTGCATTAATTGTTCCAGGGAACAAAGTGTTCTTTATAAGTCCTGGTTTAATGGATTTTCATGCACATTTATCTAATTTGCAATCAATATTTTGCAATCATTTCAACTTTAAAATTTTCACACAAAAAAAATTTTCAAAAAAAACTTTGCATCACAACTTTTATTATTAATTTAATTGTGTAAAAAAAAACTTTATGCTCATAAAAATAGTTTTAACTTTGCAAAAATTCAAAACTTCAACAATTTAAAAATACTTTATATCAACAGTTTTTTTAAATCCTTCGCAGCTGGTTGACGATCTAATTAATTCTCCTCGCAAGTCTGTTAAGTCGATCTATATATTCCAAATCTCTTAACAGCTACTCGCTGTTATTCTTTGGATCCGTTTGTGCTGTAATTTTGGCAGTTATCACTTCAGTTAGTTTTGCTTGCTGTTCGTTACAATGCTCCTCCTTTCTCTTACGGTCTATACTCCTCTCTTCTATATAAACTCACCATCCCCTTTCTCTTTGCTCAACTCGAATTGTGGTGAGTATCTGCTGTGTTTCGTATGCCTTTGTGTCAATACATTTATTACCTATAACATAGTTTATTTAATTTAGTTTATAAAAAAAATTTTCTTCCTTTAAATATTTTTTTTTTTTTTCTAACACACCTATAGGCTACCATAACAGCCTGTTTGCCGTCGTCATATTTTGCGATTTTGAAGTCTTACATTACCTCGAGGTTCTTTTATGTAAAACACGAAAACTGCTATTCAAATCTTTCTGCGATAAAAGCTGGTGTACCTCAGGGCAGTGTACTTGGTCCACTACCTGCTTTACACAATGGACTTGCCAATAACACCTGAAAATAAAATTGCAACATTTGCAGATGATACTGCTATTTTGGCGATTGCTGACTCCGTTGAAGAATCAATAGCCAAATTACAAACAGCTACAAATTCGTTAGACAATTGGACAAAAAGATGCCGTATTAAACTAAATTCTGCTAAATCTGTTCATGTGGATTTTACAAATAAAAAAATACAGTATCTTCCTATTTCGATTCAAGGTACTCAAATACCATATGCCAATACTGCAAAATATCTTGGTATAACATTGGACGCAAAACTTCGATGGAAAGAACACATAAAAAAGAAACGGGACGAGCTTGACACGAAGTTGCGAAAAATGGAATGGCTGATTGGCCGCAAATCCACACTATCTATGTAAAACAAGATTCTGCTATATAATCAAATTTTAAAACCTGTATGGTCGTATGGCGCTGAACTATGGGGGAGCGCTAGCCAAAATAACGTAGAAATAATCCAACGTTTTTAGAACAAGGTTCTACGGAACATTTTAAAAGCGCCATGGTACATTAGGAACAGCGATATACATCGCGATCTAAAATTGTCCACAGTCGCTGAAGAAATAAAACAGAAATCAACAAGACACAAACTGAGATTGCAGCAACATGTCAACATAGAAGCTTTTAACATCATAACTTCGTATGGACAACACAGACGATTAAAACGGCTAAATATCGCTGATATGGCATTGAATTAGAATGTAAAGTAATTTGTGTAGAAAATTGCTTAATTATGTATGCATAGTATTTATCAGATTCAAGCTACTCGTAATTTATAACGTAAATAGTTGTAGCCATAAAAAAAAAAACTTATTGATATACATGCGTCCACTTGATGCTGTGTCATTAGTCGAAATTCATCATGATGCGGACTGATGGCTAGAAATTCTGTTGAAAGTTTCACTGATAAAAGTGTGTTATTTAGAGCTGCCACAATTGGAACAAGATATAATAGCTGAAATTCTCTTGGACCCGTGAGAGGTAAGTCGACTTTCATGAACCTATATACTTCGAATAAGTTATTGTAGTGGATAGGTAACTGTAGGTGTGATGGAAGATGTGCCCTAATCATCATTATTTGCTCACTAAGCTGTTGTGGAGTCAGCAGAAGAGAATTTATTTTATCGTGATGACTGTCGATTAGTACGTCCATAATTGATGAGTGAACTCTTTGCAGGTTGGATACCATCATGAGCACTTGCATTGACAACATAAGCATGTTTTGTATTACATGTATGTCGTTTATTGACTGATCTGTATACAATAAGTTATTGATGCGCTTTTCAATTTCTTCAAATTTGGCATGCATGTTTAATTGGTTCTTCTTAAAGATATTGATTGTTGAATCAACAAGTGACGTTTGGTTTTTAAGGAGTTGTTCCAGATGATTGTCGTTCCTTTTGAGACCATTTATTGTGCTTGACATTTGTGCCGCTTAGTTTGAATCGAGGACACCAAACAATGAATTGGCAAAATTTCCAACAATGTCTATAGCTCCTCTTGCTATTCTTTTTTTAACAGAGAGAAGATTAAGTTCCATTTGCAGTTCCTCCGATATACGGTCAAAATAGTTGAGTAATACCTTGCAAGCAGTGGTATCCAATGCCTTGTCGCATAAATTGTGCAACCTTTTTGTTCCATCAGCTAAAATACTCATTTGTTGTTGGTATGGGGAAAGGTCAAAATATACAATCATTTTCCAATCAGCAGACATGATTTTGACTGGTTTAAGCTGCTCAAAATAAATGCCAGGTTTGTTGTTGAAGGTTGTTATATTGACGGGATTACATAGTGCAAGTGGCAAAATGAGTAGAGTAATAATGGTGAGCAGCAACCCGGGGTTCAGACATGATCGTTTTGTTGGAGTTAACCCATTGACTAATGATTCAGGTTTTCTGATGCGATTTAATGGAATTTTTACGATAAGCGACACGGGAGGTGATCTTGGAGTTTCTTGAGTCTGTTCTGATTCGATTTTTCTTTCAGTCATTTTTCCAAAGGTTGGATCTTCTAATTTATCGTCCTCAGGAAATAATGGAGCTAATCTATGCACCGGTCTTTTAAATACTCCCTTTTTTGTTTGAATGTCACAAACTCGCACTAAACCATCTTCGTCTTTGTAAACCTTGATGATGCGTCCCAAAGGCCATTGCAGAACTGGGACTTTATCTTCTTTAAGGATTACCATCGTATTGGTCTGTATGTTGGTGATTGGACCCTTCCACTTGTGGCGCTGTTGCAATTCGCTTAGATACTCCTTAGTCCAGCGCTGCCAAAAACTGTGTTTTAGCTCTGATACCAGTTGCCAGCGTTTAAGTAATTTTTCTTTAGAGTCACGTGCATGCACATCAACGCTTGAAGTGATTTTTTCACCTATTAAAAAATGACCTGGAGTTATTGCGTTCAAATCGTTTGCATCTGATGAACTAGGAATAAGGAGTCGCGAGTTCAACACTGCTTCAACTTCAATAACGATAGTTTTAAGCTCTTCATATGTAAGTGAGGCTGTTGAAACATTTTTGACCAACAAATATTTGGCAAATTTTACTGCTGCCTCCTATAACCCGCCGAAATGTGGTGACCTTGGTGGAATGAAGTAAAATTCTATACCTTTCGTACTGCACATTCCTGCGATTGACGTCAGTAAGTTCCTGCAACTTGTTCTTCGCTCCAACGAAGTTGGTCGCAGTATAACGTTTTACAGCGTCCTCGTCTTGCTATGAAGCGTTTTAATGCTCCAATGAATGCATCTGTGGTCAGGTCAGTCACAAGTTCTAAGTGTACGGCCTTGGTTGCAAAACAGCAAAAGACAGCGATATACGCCTTTTGTGGACGTTTACCTCTTGTTTTGTAGTGAACCCATATTGGTCCACAATAATCAACTCCAGTGCTGAGAAATGGTCGAGCTGGCTGCACACGGTGTCCAGGCAAATTTCCCATGATTTGATTGTACACAATTGGCCTTGCTCTTCTGCATCTTAAGCATTGTTATATTACAGCTCTCATCAAGCTTTTTCCTTTGAGGGGCCAAAAACGCTTCCTTACTTGTGCCAACAACGCTTGAGCGCCACAATGATAATTTTCCTTATGTATTTTTTCTACCAGCAACTTTACTAGTGGATCGTTGCTTGGTAAAATTATTTGATGAATGGCATTAAATTGCAGTGTTGAAGGGCTTAGCCGTCCGCCAACACGTATTACCCCTTCTTCATCTACGAACGGAGTTAGAGAACTGAGATTATGAGTTTTTGGCACAAATTCGTTCTTAACTAACATTTTCTTTAGATCAGAAAAATCGGAGGCCTGGATTTGACGTATTATTACCTTAAGTGCTACGTCGAGCTTCATCGGTGAAAGCTGCATGGTCTCTGGTATTGATTCTTTTGGTTTCCGTGCGTTTTTTGTGAAAAGAAGTACATATCCAACAACCTTTTGGACATGTGTAAATAAATTTCTAGAATGAATCGAGTAGACCCACGCATGCTCATTAGTAGGTTGTTGTGTTGATAAAGCGAGCTCCACCGTGTTATTTTCAACAATTAATTTTGAAGGGAGCTGGCCACAGCGGCTTTGGCTGATATAAAAATAGTGGACCATATAACCACATGTAGCATGATGAAAATTTCCGCGGTTTAAGCCCTCTTGACAGGATATCTGCCGGATTTTGTTTTGACGGAACGTGACGCCATTGTTCTGGAAATGTTAACCGAAGGATTTTTACAATTCGGTGGGCGACGTAAACGGGTAATTTGCCTGGATGATTGTTTATCCAGGAAAGCACAATTTGTGAATCTGTCCAAAAGTAGGTTGCTTTGTCTTGATAGCCTAGATCAAGTTTAACTCTTGCCATGAGTTCTGCTGCTAGCAACGCTGCACACAATTCTAATCGTGGAATTGTTTGAGATTTTATGGGTGCTACACGAGATCTGGAGCATAGTAGATTAAGTTTTATCGTTTTATCCTTTTGTACTGTTTTAATGTATACTGCTGCACCATAAGCCTTTTCTGAGGCGTCACAAAAGGCATGAAGCTCAACATGGCTGTAGCCTTGACTGCTGAATACGTGCCTCACAACTGTTGCATTGTCCAACAAGGCATTGCATTGTCGTTGATGGTATCAGCTCCTATGAGACCGTCGTCAACATAAAAATCCCTTTTTGTAGATGTGGTACCATAAAAATAATTCCCTTGATATTCATCCGCCAATTTTGTTAGACAGCGTGTTGCTAAATATGGCGCTGCTCTTGTGCCATAAGTAACTGTGTTCAACTTGTAAGGACTAAATTTACATAAGCAAATTTTGCTTTACATAAATAACATACACACATCCACACAGCGTTTAGTAAAAATTAATTGTTGAATTATTGTACACAAAAAAATAGAAATCTCTGAAATAAATGAATAAAAATTAAAGAAATGAATTTTGTTTTGAAATCTAATACATATCTTGTTTTAAATTGGCCTTTGCACGAAAAATTTTAACAATAGCTGCTCAGATTGCGCACTACGGCAAAACGTGGAACTAGGGAAAGAGAAATGCAAATATAAACAAAAAATATTCAGTTAAAATAGAAACACACACCTGCTGATGTATCACCACAACTTTTAGTCCAAATTATTAAAAATTTATTACGATTGAACTATTAATTCATTATTAAAAATTATTAACAAATTGTTTTTAATAAAAACAAGACACACCGCCCGAAAAGTTACTAGAATTATCAAATCAAAACATAACAAACAAATATCATATTTTGTTATTATATTAAATATTTTTTGACAGGCGGTTTGTTATGAGATTGATTTGAGAGCCAGAGTCCAATACTGCTCTGCATTCAATTTGTCTTCCGTTTGATGCCAGCAATCTTATTCTGGCCGTCCCTAATAAGACATAATTAGATTCCTTATTGGTATTGTTTGTTAAAAGGGTTATTTTATTTGATGATAGGTTTGAAACTGAAGCTTGACCTGTTTGTTGAGGCGTTGAGTTATTTCCTTGAAGAACAGTACCTTTTGTGTATTCATTCCCTTTTGGATTATGCATCAAAGTGTTATGTTTTTTAGAACACTTGGTGCAGTGCCTGTATTTACACTCATCAGCTCGATGTCCAATCCTGAGGCAGTTCACACACAAATTGAACTCCTTAACCTAATTCCATCATTGTGATAGAATTAATGCCAATGCACTGGCTTTGATATATGTTACATATTCAAAGTTAAGTGCCACTGCACTTAACAAAAAAATAATGCAAAGGAAAGCCAAAATTTGGATATTGCTAACATCAGCATATATGTTCAAATTTTACAATAAATGTTTTACATATAGATAAATATTTTTATAATAATCAAATGTGTAAATCTTGATATTTTGCTATAATTGTAATAATACAATTTTACAATAATAATATTTACATATAGATAAATATATAATAATTAAATGTGTGAACATAATTATATATAATTGTCTATGAAAACTCAATCAATTTGCTAAATTATCATTAAGGGGCTAAATTTAAATTAATTTCCTCATTTAGTGGACTTAAATAATCATTTAAGTGGGGTGCAGACTATCATACTGGTATGTCATACGAGTTGCGCTCTCTCTTGCTCAAATTTCTTCTAGCGACCGAATTTGAACAGGTATGACACACAAGATTAGGCAAAATTTTTGAAGAGTGCTTTTGCGGGTAGTGCTGTGAAAATTTGTGTGTTTAAAATAAAATTTTAAAATTGAAAAAATTGATAGTTAACGTATAGGTTGTGCTTTGCTTATAATATTATAATTGATTATAATTTTGTATATTTTATATATGCCGCGTTTTTTTTGCGATCTTTATATTCACAGCTTTGGACATCCCACAAACAGCGATTACTTTTATTAACATTCGATGAAAGCATCTAAAAATGCTTTATCTACATCCATATTCATATTTTTTTTAGGTTTATTGGTCATTAAGCACAGTAGTTAAAATGAAAAGATCAGTAAAGGACCGTAGTTAATTTCATTCACTACCTGTAAAGTTTCTTAAGAAATTTTTCATAAATAGATCATACAAATAATGTATATATATATATACATAAGAATGTATATATCTTCATTGTTTTTGAAGAAATTTGATCATTTCCATATATTTGTTAGTTAAAGGTTATTAACATTTAAAATTCATTTTTTAACATTCAGTTATTAACATTTAAAAATTTTAATAACAAGTTTTAACAAAGAAAAGCATATTTAGAATACAAAGTATTATATCTTAAATTTGGGTTATTAATTAATTAATTAATGTATTACGACCAATTTTCAATATGTTTTTTTATTACTGGGCTTAGATCATAAATTTAACGATGTTTATATTTAGATGTTTTTTTAAAAAAAATTTTACTTATTATCATCGTTTATAAATTAAAATAAAATAAAATAAAATAAAATATTTAATAAACTAAATAAAATATTTAATATATTACATAAAATATTTAATTGTATTTTAATTTTTTATAAGAATTTTATGTAAAAATTTATATATTTTTTAACTAAGATACAATTAAATATTTAACACAAATTTATAAGTGTAATTTTAATAATAATAAATAATAATAATAATAAATACATTAATAATAAAATAATAAAAAAACATATTAAATTCATATTAAAATTTTACATATATCACCTGCTCACAATAAATTTGCAAGGCAAAAATGCTCTTGTATGACGTATGAATCGTTAGGGGTGACAGACTATCATACACAACGCGTATGCGAGAGCTGTTCACCAAAATTTTGGTGAGCACGCCAACACGTTGGTAAAGGTGGCAGACTATCATACCTGTGTGTCATACGACGTTTTTCTCTCTCGTATGACATACCAGTATGATAGTCTGCACCGCACTTTATGGTCTTTGAATGACCGAATTTAACCCAATTTATTTCATGTGCGTGAAGATAGCGTCGACGATAAGTCCAAAATGGAATTGGAACATTTTTCGCCGGATGAAAAATGAAGTATAGTTTAATTAAGGATGTGCGTGAAGATAGCGTCGACGATAAGTCCAAAATGGAATTGGAACATTTTTCGCCGCATGAAAAATGCAGTATAGTTTAATTAAGGAAAAATTTATTATTTTATTAAATTTAATGCAGCAAAAGGCATTATTAAGTAGAAAATTGAATTAATTTACTATCTACATTCAACTTTTATGTGTAAATGATGTAATTTGTATGAAAAATGAAAAATAAAAATCAGCCCCAAAAGATGGGGTCACTAATTTATTAATAACTTTTAAACTAGAGGTACCATTTTTTTCTTTTATAGCTCATTCGAAAGAGGATAAAATTACCTTTCATATAATGCAAAATTTTGTATAGGTTGTTCGATTAACTTAGGAGCAGTACTGCGATGAAGATAGAGATATCATTTTTAAACATTATTTAATTAAAACTTTGTTACTTGAATAAAAATTATGAACTAAAAAGCTTATAACAATAAAAAATATGTTTGTTTTTCTAAATATAATCGCTTTTTACATAATATAGAAAAAATTTTCTTCAAAATAAGGAAAATAAAATTTTGTAAAAATAGGTTACTTTACAAAATTAATTATATCTTTAAAAGCAGAGGTACCACTTTTCTGCAAATTAGCTTAATCGAAAGAGGACACTTCAAACTTTCATTTAAATTAGTTTTTGAACTTTGACACTCAATAACTTTTAAGTTAATCGACCAATCTATAAATATGAATACATCAAATGAAAGCTAGAAGTGTCTTCTTTCGATTAAGCTAATTTGCAGAAAAATGGTATCTCTGCTTTTAAAGATATAATTAATTTTGTATCAAAGAAAATTAGTTTCTGAACTTTGACACTCAATAACTTTTAAGTTAATCGACCAATCTATAAATATGAATACATCAAATGAAAGCTAGAAGTGTCCTCTTTCGATTAAGCTAATTTGCAGAAAAATGGTACCTCTGCTTTTAAAGATATAATTAATTTTGTAATGCAACCTCGTTTTTACAAATTTTTGCTTTCCATTTTTAAAGAAAATTTGCTCTATACTATATAAAAACTAAGTATATTTAGAAAACCAAACATATTTTTTACTGTTATCTGTCTTTTATTTCATAGTTTTTAATTAAATAATAATGTTTTAATTAATTAAAATTTGAAATGACATCGTAATAAAAAATCGACGCTAACTATATTTTGACATTAAATTTCTCAAATTTATCATCAATGCAAATTAAACTGTTTTGCATTCACAAGTTAGCGCATAATTTAATTAATTTTATTTAATTTGTTAATCGAACAATATATATAATATTAGACATTAATTGGCTTAGAAAAATTCTAGTTTTTTGTTCAAATAATATCTTAGATGCAATAATCTTAATAAAAATTCGACGCTAACTATATTTTGATATTTAATATCCCACATATATCATTAACGCAATTTCAACTGTTGTGCATGCCCAAGTTAGTTCACATTTAATTTAATTATATATAATTTGTTAATCGAATAAGATATACAATATTGTATATCAATCGTTTTAGAAAAAATTCTAGTTTCTTATTTTGATAATATCTTTGATGCAGCAAGTTTAATAAAAATTCGACGTTAGCTTTTCTTTTGCAGTACCATGGACTTACCAATAACTCTGC
>NC_051846.1:116298235-116300340 GCF_002237135.1 Teleopsis dalmanni | reverse complement strand
ACGCCACACATTCCACCACCCAAAATGTATAATGGACAGTGGGCTAGATCCAGAATCGACAAGGCTTAAATTTTTTCACAGCATCTTCAAGGTGTATTTCAACCATACCCGTGCATAAGTTATGAAGACGACACTGAAATTGAGTCTTTCCTGCAAACATCCCATCAAATGGATTTCCCGGTTCCTAAAACCACAATATAAGAAATTAAATGGACAATTAAGACTAAAATTAAAACCAAAAAGGCTCCTGGGTACGATTTGATTACTGGCAAAGTGTTGAAAGAGCTTCTAAACATTGGTCTTGTTTTCATCAACCAACTTTTTAATGTTATTATATGTCAAGAATACTATCCAAGTCAATGGAAAGTAGCTCAAATTATCCTGATACCAAAACCAGGTAAACCTTTAGAGTTAGTTACATCTTACCGACCTATAAGCTTACTTCCGGTGCTTTCCAAAGTCTTCGAAAAAATACTCTTAAAGCGTCTTAACCAGATCACCCAAAATCGCTTACTAATTCCTGCTCACCAATTCGGCTTTCGAAACCACCACTCAACCATTGAACAGGTAAATCGTGTTTATCAATATGCAAGAGATGGACTGGAAAGAAAAGAATACTGCACTGCAGGATTTATCGATATAACGCAAGCATTTGACAAGGTATGGCACACCGGACTGCTCTACAAATTGAAATTACATCTACCACACAGCTTAAGTCTTACATCAAAAACCGATATTTCATGGTTAAAATAGAAGACTATAATACGAAAATTCTCCCGATAAAAGCCGGAGTGCCACAAGGGAGTGTACTAGATCCAACCCTCTACACACTGTTCACAGCTGACTTACCACTTAACCCATCATCATATACCGCAACTTTTACCGATGACACAGTGATCATGGCTAAAAGCAAAAACCCAACAGTCGCAACTAGTCAGTTGCAAACAAACCTAGATAGCATCCAAGTGTGGCTAAACAAATGGCGCATTAAAGCTAATGAATCCAAATCTGCACAAACCACATTCACTCTTCGCAATGATTACTGTCCACCAGTCACACTAAATAATAACGTACTACCTCAATCCGATCACGTGAAGTATCTAGGTGTTCATCTTGATCGGCGTCTCACCTGGAAACATCATATATTTATGAAACGCAAGCAACTGGGTCTAAAAATGCGTTCCATGCACTGGCTTCTTTGCCAAAATTCAAAACTATCACTGAACAATAAAGTACTTTTATATAAAGTTATTTTAAAACCAATATGGACCTACGGTGTCTCGATCTAGGGAACAGCTGCAAAATCTAATATAGCGATATTGCAAAGATTTGAATCAAAAATACTTCGTTTATGTGCGGCTGCTCCATAGTATATAACAAATTGTACTTTACAGCGCGATTTCCACGTCCCATCAGTGTTTGAAACAATACAAACAGTCAGCAAAAACTATCGTATAAGACTATTAAATCACCCGAACCCACTGGCACACGAGCTACTATCAGATATCAATCATCCACGTCGTCTAAGAAGATTTTCTACGTGGGACTTGCCAAGTAGAACCCTAAACACGTGAATCGTAATTGTAAACTCACTGAAATTAAATACTTATAGCCAACTATTTACTCACTATTATTAGTCATTATTATTATTAGTTGTAATTTAATCTTTAGCGGTGTTTACTACTGAGTGTCCCGCACATGTCTACAAATCACTTTTTCTATTTTTATATTCATAAGTAATACTGAATGTTCTTTTACAGATTGTATTTATATAATAATAAAAAAAAAAAAATAATTTAATTTCGTTATCATTATGAAGATGAATTACTACTTACAAATATTTTAATTAACACTTTCATATCTGTTATTCCACATATACTGTAAAACAATTGCGCAAAACACTTATGACACAAATGTACGTAAAACTTAAATGCAAAGTTTACCTTTGTTCCTCACTGTTGTTTGGGAATTTATAAAGTGATTTATAATATTTACATCCCTTAACACATTTTTATCCTACTTTTATATATAAATATTAAACTTTATTTTCACAGCCTAACCAAATATTGAGTTATCTTCATTTTCTGGCCTAACTGATCTATTTT
>NC_051846.1:116295095-116298135 GCF_002237135.1 Teleopsis dalmanni | reverse complement strand
TTGTACTGCATCAAGACGAAAGTGCAATCAGTGAAGTGCAATTTTTTGTTTCTATATTTACAAAATTTGGTTTCTTTTGTGTTAAGAGGAAATAGAGAGGAAAGGGCGTTCAATAGTAGTTAAACACGAAGAAGCATTGTTTAGTGTTGAATGGACACACAAACACACAAATTCAAAGAAATAGTCTTTGCTTTTTGTATACATTTTTTCTAAAATATATGATTGACTTTGTGTGCATGCAATGCACAACTTTTTCCAAATTAATATAAATTTGATTTTTGATGAAATTTTATACTAGTCTCATATAGTTTGATATGAATTTTGCCTATTATGAGGTTAGTAAACACCGGCAGTAGCCGAACCATAGTTGTTGTTAGTGCAAATGATATTAATATATATGGCAGTGAAGATAGTACTATGACCTGTACTAGCCATGATAACATGAAGTATGTTAATAAACACCATGTTGTTAAATATCTATTTATGTTTTATATTTTAATGTACAATTAATTTTTGTTCTAATATTTTTACTCAATGGTTGCACCAATGTACTTTTCAATGAAAAGTAAAGTATGAAAAGAAAAGTGAAATATTTGACAAAAAACTGGTTTTTTTGCATTTTCTGTTGCACCAATACTTTTTACTTTGCGCTTTGCAAAAGTAAACTGCAAAACTTTACAAAAAACTTGTAAATGATTAATTCACCCTGCAAATTTTGCAAATGATTGCTTTACACGAAAGAAAAGTTTCTTATGTATATTAATAAAAGACAAAATGCGAAATAAATAATTAATAAATAAATAAAAATAGTTTTAAAAAAATAGAAATAGAAAATTAGTTTAAGCAAATATTATTGCTGTTTTTGAAATAAATTTAGTTGCAATAATTAAAGGGATATATTACCGGACAATACTTTTAAATTGTGAATTAAAGAGTTCAGTTTCTAAAAAAACTTTATAATACATTTAATATAAATATTTTATGTGAATTATGGTTCAAGCATGAACACTTATTTATTATAATGAACAGTTTATTATTATTATAAGTCTTTTATCGTTCAAATTCTCCGAATTATGAACTAAGAAAAAACATGGGTAAAAAATATTCTATAATAGCTAACATTGTAACATTTTTAAATATCTAATTATCCATATCTAATTATGATAATAAAAATATATTTCTAAAGACAATAGAAGAAAAAATCATAAGTGCCTGGACTTGCGTCGTTTTTTGAACCTTGTTTGAAATGTAATTAAAAATAATATAGTCCACTAAAACTAGTGATAACAGACAACATATTATTTTAACGTTGATAGTAAAATTAGTTAAGTTAGTTTTAAGGTAATTTTGTATAAATTGAAAGAAATGTTCTAAACAAAATCAGTAATTTAGATCCTTTATGCGTAGGTTTCTTTTGTATTAGGATAATACACAGCGACAAGTAAACAATACTTTAATAACTTATAATATTTTAAAATTAAATAATAATGACAAATTTTCATCTAAATTTTTATATAAAAGTAACTTATTACATTTGTTAACTTTGTTTTTCAATAATATAATTGTTGTTAAAACAACTCATACTCATACGCTTTACATTTAAATTCTTTTTTTATAACTTTTCAAACTGCAAAATTAATTAAAAGCATAAAAATTGTTTCTATTTATGAATTTTTATGAAAATTTATGAAAATCAATTAATTTGAAATGAATATATAAACATTAAGTTGAATACATTTATTTAATTAAAACAGAACAATACATAACGAAACAGGCTCTCCAACATACACGTTTAAAAAAAACCATTGCAAACTGCTTGCAAGTTTAAGCTATATTCATGCTTCCTTTTGAAATAAGCCTAATTGCTAAGGTGAGGTACATTTATTTTAACATGTGTGCTGTCAATCACGAACGGATATTTTGCAATTGATATAAGCTAAACACTAGTTCTTTCAATTATTCTCCATACAGAAGCTTTTGGTATGCCAAAACAAATACCAAATTCGCGAAAAGTATTTATATTTGCCATATACCATAAAAATATGTAAATTTCCTTCATTGCTCTCGTTCAATTGTGACCACCACGGTTATTTTGTATTTGCTGATTGGATTTTATTAACAAATCTATTAAAATATGAAACATAATTAATATATAGCAATTGTATTTTTTATGCGCAAATACCAATCAAATAATCTTTAACGGTACAATGATTGATCGTTTCCATACAATTTCCACTATATCCATGCTGATGCACTTCATCCCTTGAGCTTAATACACTTGGACTAGTGTTTAAAAATAAAATGGAGAAGTCAGTTTTGCTCGATAATTCTAATAAAATCTGCAATTTCCATTTATTTACTATAGAATTAAATTTAAGTTTTTAAGTAAATACTAAATAAAAACTTACATTTCGTACTTCAGACATTTCAACAGATTTTAGTTATTTATTTTATTGAAACCCCTTTGATTTCATGGTAGCCAGCTCGAGTAGCCAGCTAAAAGCACAATCAGCTTTGAATTGTGGAACAATTAAGACAAACCAAAGCTGCGTATAACACAATAATCTTAAATGTTCGAAACACACGAAAGAGCTGTTGAATGTGCATATGAGAAGGTGTGTGATATGGTATAGAAATTGTTGCTATATTTTCTATTCATATTGCTAGTTTGGGTGCTTGTGTGATTTATTTGTTGACAATTTTCTTTTTTGCGAAGTTATGCTTCCATAGTTGTACTGCATCAAAACGAAAGTGCAATCAGTGAAGTGCAATTTTTTGTTTCTATATTTACAAAATTTGGTTTCTTTTGTGTTAAGAGGAAATAGAGAGGAAAGGGCGTTCAATAGTAGTTAAACACGAAGAAGCATTGTTTAGTGTTGAATGGACACACAAACACACAAATTCAAAGAAATAGTCTTTGCTTTTTGTATACATTTTTTCTAAAATATATGATTGACTTTGTGTGCATGCAATGCACAACTTTTTCCAAATTATTATAAATTTGTTTTTTGATGAAATTTTATACTAGTCTCATATAGTT
>NC_051846.1:116204238-116294995 GCF_002237135.1 Teleopsis dalmanni | reverse complement strand
TAGAGCAGTTATAAACATTGTTAACAAAGATTAAATCCCACAACCCATGTTTAAAGTTGAACTTCACCCGGAAGCTTCTAAGCTTAAAAAAATGGGAGCCATCCTATTTACAACCTACAGTATTTACTTCACCGCAGAATTAGCGTTGAGGAGTCACACAAAAGAAATGGTCCGGTGCAATGCACAAACTGCCAAGAGTATGGCCATACTAAGTCATATTGCACTCTTCGTACAGTGTGTGTAGCTTGTGGCGAGCTTCACCATAGTTCCGAATGCGATAAAAAAGCATTAAAGGATACCAACTCCAAAAAATATAGCAACTACAGAGGAAATCACACCGCAAACTACAGAGGCTGTTCCATTTATAAAGAACTGAACACAGGTTAGCTCTGCAGAAAGAAGCGTTGCGTAATCCTACAAAAAGCAACCCCATTAAATTAGTTGAAGTACCTCAACCTTTAACTTCTAAGCCTGTTACACCAGGTGTTTCATATACTAATGTTGTTAAATCTGACAATCAACAAGCCCCTCCAGTTCAAAGTAATAGTTTAGAAATAATGATCTCCACTCTCACCCAGAGCTTAACTCAGTTTATGTCAATCATGCAAACTACTCTTAACGAGATAGTTAAAATGCAAAGCCAATTAATGCAAATGTTTTTGTATAAATAATGAGTATTTTAAAAATTTGTACATGGTGTGCAAACGCTACAACATTAACTTGAACTCACAAACTTCATGACCTGAGAAAGTGTGGATGTAATGCTTTGATCAGAAACACATCTAACAAACAAAAATTTCTTTTCTATTCCTGGTTATTTGTTCTATAAAACCAATCACCCAGATGGCAAAGCACATGGTGGTACAGGTATTTTGATACGAAAGCGTTTAAAAACTTTGAAGGTACATATGCTCATAATTATATGCAAGTCACATCAATATGCCTTAAGCACAAAGGGAAAAATTTAACTTTATCTGCAGTTTACTGCCCCCCTCGCTTCAACATTACTGACATCCAATTTACGGATTACTTTTTAACTCTAGGCGAAAGATTTCTTGCGGCGGGAGACTACAACGCCAAGCACACGTATTGGGGTTCACGACTCTGTAATTCAAAAGGAAAACAGCTTTACAATTCTATTCTAAGTAAAAAAAAAGCACTAGACGTAATCTCCCCTGTGCAGCCAACATATTGGCCTGCTGATAACAAGAAAATACGAGACCTAATAGACTTCGCCGTGACCAAAGGCATAAGCAAAAATTTTATCTTAACATACACAAGCTGCCATTTGTCTCCTGACCATTCTCCAGTTACATATTGCTTACTTGATGGTCCTCATTTATATGACTCTTCCTATAGCCTTAAAAATCCTAGAACGAACTGGCTCAAATATAAAAAGTACATTAATTCACACATATACACAAATTACAAAATAAATTGTAAGTCTCATATCGAGGACGCAACCACGGTTTTAAACTCAATTCTGATTTCACCAGCAGAAAACTCCACCCCTAAAGACAATAAAATTTACAGATTCAATAAAGTACTTACAAATAGTGACATAGAGAATTTAGTTTTATAAAAACGTAGATTAAGGCGTGAATGGCAAAAATCTAGGTCCCCTTCAGCGAAAAACTTACTTAAGGAAGCCCAAAGGAGACTTAGATCTGCACTAAGCAAGAAACCAAAGTCAGGCAATATAATTATAAACCGATGTCCAAATGGCAAAAACCATTCATCCTTGTGGAATGCTAGTAAAGGTATCAATTCCCCCATAGAATCAGAGTCTCCAATAAGAAACTCTCGCGGAAACTGGGCGCGAAGTGATGAAGAAAATTCTAACAGAGGTGTTTTAACCAAATCCTGCAACAGGACAATATGACTTTCCCACTCAAGATCTACATGCACCATCTATTGACATGAATATCACGGCCAATGATCTTGTTTAAATAATCACAAACAAGTTAGATTGCAAAAAGGCACCGGGATATGATAATATCTCACCCATCATGATAAAAAACTTACCCCTTTTGGTCATAAATTTCATCACAAGACTTTTTAATGTCATTATTAAATTTGGCTTTTACCCAACAGATTGGAAAACATCCATGATTATTATTATCAGGTAAAGATTCTACGCTTGCCTCTTCATACAGGCCAATAAGCTTACTGCCATGTCTTTCTAAACTCTTTGAAAGAGCACTGCTTTTAAAGCTAAAACCATTCCTTGACGTTCAAAACTTAATACTCTCCCTTCTTCTTCTTTATTTGCCAATTCGATTTCGAATATTGGTGATCATATAACATATCATAATACTATATTGATTAATTATAACATAATAATAATTATAACATAATAACTTAACATAATACTATATTGTTTAATTAGTTTTTAGTAAACACAATTACAAATTTTAAACTATTTCTGCGTATTGCTCTCTGCATCTAGCTATATTGATAAGGTTGCCAACCTCTCGTATTTGGGTCCATTGACGAATGTTTCGTAGCCATGAAAATTGTTTTCTATCAATACCGTTTTACCTTCGATTTTTCCTTGAATAATCATTTGGAGTAGCTCATATTTTGAATTTCGCATAATATGTCCCAAGTAAGCTGTTTTTCTTCTTTTTATAATTGTTAACAATTCGCGATCACATCTCATTCTTCGTAATACTTCATTATTTGTAACATGATCTGTCCATGGAATTTTGAGAATTCTCTGATAAATCCATAACTCAAATGCTTCGAGTTTGTTAACATCAGCAATTTTCAGAGTCCAGGTTTCCATGGCGTATAGAAGTATAGACCAGACATAACATTTTACAAAACAGATTTTAGTTTTAATATTGAGATCATGACTATTAAGCACTTTTTTGTATCTAAGAAAAGTATTTCGTACTATTTCTATTCGGCATTTGATCTCTTTGGAACAATTCCAATTTTTATTTACATAGCATCCAAGATATTTTAAATGTTGTACTCTTTCTATACCAATATTATTAATCATTAAATTTGTGTTGCTGTACATATTTTTTCGGCTTACAAGAATATATTTTGTTTTATTTATGTTTATTTTTAGTCCATATTGTTCGCTAGTGCGGTCACTTAAACTGTCGGCAATAAGAACGGTGTCATCCGCGTATCTGATGTTATTAATGAAAACGCAGTTAACCTTCACACCTTGTTGAATATCGCTAATGGATTCTTCAAATATTTTTTCTGAGTACACATCAATTAACATTGGCGACAATATGGAATCCTGTCTAACGCCTCGTGAAATGGATATTACTTCTGTTATATTACCATCGATGTTCACATGCGCAGTTTGTTGCCAGTACAAATTTTTAATGCATCGGATTTCCTTGTCATCAATATCGATGTTTTGAAGAATTTCTATAAGTTTATCATGTTTTACGTTGTCGAACGCTTTCTCGTAATCGATAGAACAGAGAAAAACGTCTTTGTGAACGTCTTTACAGTTTTGAATTAAAACTTGAATACATAATAGTGCTTCCCGAGTTCCAAGTCCTTCTTTAAAACCAAATTGCGATTTTCCCATTACTTCTTCGCATTTTTTGTATATTCTGCATTGTATAATTTTTAGAAATATCTTTAAGGCATGTGACATAAGGCTGATAAGTCTTTATTCACTACAGTTTTTTGCATTTTTCTTCTTAGCAACTGCTATGAAGGTAAATTTTACCCAGTCGTCGGGATATTGTCCAGTATCGTATACATGACTAAAAAGTTTTATTAATAGATTACTGTAGAGTTTAAGCTTTTATATAAATAGGATAAGCTTTTTATAAGAATACAAAATAAGAGAATAGAGTTCGAATTATGATTAAGTTAGCTTGCAAGCTTCTAAGTTAAAATGAAATAAATAAAAACTAGTCTTAATCGAAATTTAAACGTGAACATTACATTGGCGACGAGGAAAATTTTGATATAAAAGTTATTTAAAAATATTTAAAAATTTTTTGAACCAAAATAAAATTATTATTAAAAACAAAAAAGTTAAAATTATCATATTAAAATTGTATGAAAAACATTTTAACTCGTGCAAATTAAATTACACAAAAATTATTATAAACATTTTTTTTTTGAAAAATATGGCACAAAATGAAAGTGTATGTTTCACAAGTACCACCACGGCAGGTGTGCGGGAGTTCACACCGCAGGCGGTCAGTTAGTGCGACTGGGTGGAGATCCTAGACTCTTATTTTATTGAAATGGCTTATCAGGGCGACAAGATCAAGCGTTCGATCCTGTTAAAAAACATTGGAATGGAGGCGTATGGACTGCTGCGGGACATCTGTGATCCGGATTTGCCTGCAACCAAAACGTATGATCAATTGTGTACATTTTTGAGAAGTCACTTTTCAAAGCCGGTTAATATTTATCGCGAGTGAAAAAAGTTTTTTGATGCTGTTCGTGAAAAAGGGCTAACGATTACAGAGTGGGTTGCACATTTAAAAAATTGGCAAGAAATTCTAAATTCGGAGCACAATTAAATTCGTTTGTTCTGAACAAATTCGTTACTGCTTTAGACGGTAGAACATTCGAAAGATTGTGCGAAGAAGACGAGACATTAATAATTGAACGAGCATAAAAAGTTGCAATAATTACGGAAGCAAAAAATTGAAGCTTTCAAATAGCAACAAACCCATGATGTGGAGGTTAATCCCCTTTCTAAAAGAAATTTGCATTTCAAGGGCACTAACAGTGCGAGTATGAATAAAGCTTGCTTGTATAGCAGAAATGCAAACAGCGGCAACAGCAGCGGCAGTGGCAGTAAAAAGCAAAAGCAGAGCTGTAAACATTGTGGATGGAGAAAAAAACCAATAAGTATTGTACATAATAATGATTGCAACAATTTTTTTAATTAAGTGAATAATTCTGATACTGTTGTAGGAAATCAAGATAATCAACACAGCGCATCGCGCTCTTAATGCGCTCTTGTACATTTTGCAATTTCGCTTTGGTACAGTTGTGCTTAAGATCGCAGCATGACCAGATGTCAAATCGGTGGCGGTTGTTTTTCTCTTTGTATTTGTTATACATAGTTGCTTGTATTATTCAATAAGTAAATTATTACGTTGAATTAATATCGAACTAAATTATTTGTTGTGCAAATAAATTATTATTTGAAGTTTATCGAACTAAATTATTCGTTGTGCAAATAAATTATTATTTGAAATTTATCGAACTTGGTTTGGTGCTTTGGTGGTCTGCAGATTCGTGCTGTGCGACCAACAATCTCCAACATTTTTGGCGACCGTGACAGGACGGGCGGCATCGAGAGCTGTCTTAATTGTTTATTTGGTTGAAAAAGCGGCACTTTGAACAGTTCGCTATTCGGACTTTGTACCCAAGCACATGTGCATTTGAGTGAAATTCGTATTCAGCGGTTTTTAAACACACTCGACTCAATTGCGTGCATATCATCACACTCTTTTGGAAATTAATTATACTTATTGTTTTACTTGCAAAAATGACTCGTCGAAGAAATGACTCAGTAACTGAGCAACTCTCTTCACTAAAACAAGAGCGAACATCAGTGGAACGAAACATGCTAAGCATAAAGGCGAAAGTAGAGAAGGAATTAGCGTTTGTGGATGTTAACATTTTAGAATGTCGACTGCAAATTTTGGAATCGTATTTTACAGAAGTTTGTCAAATACAAAGTAAAATTGAACGAGCATGTCCGGATGATGATAGGCGTAGCAAATTAGAGGACATATATGTCAGCATAAAATCACTTATTGTGTCCACAATCAACAATCAAAAAATAAAGCCGATACATGAATCAAGTGTATTGAATTCGTCGATTTTAAACAACTCCTCACATCATAGTCGTTTACCAGCATTGAAATTGCCAAGATTTGATGGTAAATACAGCGAATATAAACGTTTTTTCTCTGCGTTTACAAATTTAATTCACAACGACCTGCCGATAACAACAATTGATAAATTTAATTATCTTTTAAGTTGTCTTTCGGGTGCGGCGTTGAGCGTAGTACAACCATTTCAAATAACCGAGGAAAATTATACAAAGGCTCTAACGCAATTACAATTGAGATATGACAAAAAGATCTTAATTTTTATGGAACATATTAATTCCCTTTTTTTTATTAAAGATATGATGAAGGGCGACTCAATCACACTCAGGCATATTGTAGATACAGTGTCTGCTTTATTCGGTTCACTTCTATCGTTGGGTTCGGAAGCAGACATTCTGAACGCCATAATTATTCATTTAGTATTGTCTAAAGTGGATAACGAAACTAAAATTTTTTATGATTCTCAGCAAGATTTTGAGTCATTGCCATCTTGGGAAAGTTGCTACGCACTTTTCAGTCGAAGATGTCAATTTCTGGAAAGCAATTCGAAAAGATGCAATAATGATAAAGTAAATGATACCAAAAATAATTCTTTTAACAGAAAATTGGCCACATTTGTTAACACCAAAATCAATTGTATGAAGTGTAATGGAGGAGACCACAGCCTAGGATCATGTCCATCGTTTGTAAAACTGACTTTTAACGACAAATTCAAATTCGTAAAAGATCTTTCTGTTTGCTTAAATTGTCTACGCAAAGGGCACGTCGTTAAAAATTGTCAATCCACAGCTCGCTGTCGAATATGCAATGGTATGCATCATTCGTGTTTGCATAAATTCAAACCCATCGAGCAAAATGTGAGACCAAATTTGTCAGACAGTCCACCTGGACAACTAAATTTTCCGCAATCTCCATCAATTTCTCTAGTATCGCGTACTAAACAACGATCATTGATTACCACAGCTGTTGTACTTATTAAGGATAAATACGGTTTATACCAACCTATACGAGCATTACTGGACTCTTGTTCAGAGATAAGTTTTATCACTGAAAAAATGGCAAAGCAACTTCAATTACCATTTGAGCGAATAAACCAGGAAGTGTCAGGCATTGGTGATGTTAGAACACAAATCGCAATTCGCTGTCACTAAACGTATCTCATTGAACCATCCAGAGCAGTTGATAGACACAACATCGTGGAATTTTCCTGAAGGCCTTGTTTTAGCTGATCCATTATTTTTTAAACCACAACACATTGACTTATTAATAAGTACGCAGGGATTTTTTGAATTAATATTAGATGGGAAAATTTCGTTAGGCACCAGCCTTCCATGTTTATTAAATACCGAATTAGGGTGGATCATCGGAGGACAATATAAAAATACGCCTACTGTCCGGGCACTCACTTGTAACTACATTCAGTCGTCTAATATAGATTCAATGTTACAAAAATTTTGGAAAATTGAAGAATTAGAAAGCGATCAAAAAATTAATTACTCTAAGGAGGAGTTGGATTGTGAGAAACATTTTGTAGAAAATACCACAATTATAAGCAATGGTCAAATACAAGTTCGATTACCATTTAAAGAGTCTGCAGAAGTCTTAGGTGAATCATTTGAAATGGCGAAACGAAGATTCCTTTCACTTGAGCGTCGATTAGAGCGTCAGCAGACTCTCAAAGAGGATTATGGTAAGTTCATGCAAGAATATTGGATGTTAGGTCATATGAGTCGTGTCGACAACTTTGACAATATCACACCGCACTATATAATACCTCATCATTGCATATTGCGGTCTCAAAGTACCACAACAAAATTGCGCGTCGTATTTGATGCATCTGCACGCACATCATCGGGTCGATCACTTAATGAAATCTTAATGGTGGGACCTACAATTCAGCAGGATCTTATTTTGACATTATTGACATTTCGTTTACATCGCTATGCACTGACTGCGGATATATCAAAAATGTATCGACAGTTTGTAGTTGATCCAAGAGATCGTAATTTTCAATTAGTTATTTGGAGAAATACTGTTAATGAACCTCAGCAACTTTTTCAGCTCAACACAGTAACTTACGGAATGTCAGCAGCACCATTTCTGGCCATCAGAAGCCTGACTTACCTTGCAAATGCGTATCAAAAGGAGATGTCAATTGGAGCTTCAGTTTTGAGCAATGACTTGTATGTTGATGACTTGCTAACGGGAGCAGACACAGTTGAAGAGCTTTGCATCAAAGTATCACAAGTGACTAAGATAGCAGCAAATGCAGGATTACAATTGGCAAAATGGAGCTCCAACCACAAAAATTGGGTAAACTCAAGTGACGAATACCAAATTCTTTTAAACGAAGATGATATTACCAAAACTCTCGGTTTGGCGTGGAGGCCATCAGATGACGTTTTTTGCTTTCATTATAAGCAACAAGAGTTAAAGGCTGCGACCAAACGTACTATTTTATCAGTTGTTGCTCGAATTTTCGATCTTTTAGGACTATTGAGTCCTATTGTTATACGGTGTAAAATCTTAATACAAGAATTATGGATTCATCAACTGGGTTGGGATGATCCATTGCCTCCACTTCTAAACCAATTATGGATACAAATTCAATCTGATTTGGAATATCTTAACCACATTGAAGTGCCAAGATATGTTTTAACATCATCAGCTTGCTACAGTCAGGTACACGGATTTGCCGATGCTTCTCAACGAGCATTCGGATGTTGTATATATATTCGGTCAAAGTATAATGGCTTTTACAAATGTTCGTTGTTGATATCGAAATCAAAGGTGGCGCCGATAAAAGCAGTATCGCTGCCTCGTTTAGAATTATGCGCTGCCGTACTTCTTTGTAAAACTTGGAACAAAATAAAACCCAAAGTATTACTTACTTACTTATGTGGCCATAACAACCCGTTACCGAGTTTCGGCCTGACGCAGCATGTCTCCCCAGGCGCCTCTGCTGCGTGCGCGCCTTCTCCAGTCTCGTATATCAAGTCCAGTTAGTGCTCCCTCAACTTGATCACTCCACCGGAGACACGGTCTACCTCTACGTCTTCTTCCGCCAACTACTGCTTCAAACACCTTTTTCGCCGGAGCGTCTTCATCCATTCTCACGACATGACCAAGCCAGCGAAGCCGCTGGATGTTAATGCGCTGAATTACGTCAATGTCGTGATAACGCTCGTCATTCTAATGCGGTAGTCGTCGCCAACTCGTAGAGGACCAAAGATCTTACGAAGAACTTTTCTCTCGAACACTCCCAGTGCTGCTTCATCATTCTGTGATAACGTCCATGCTTCTGCGCCATACAGAAGCACAGGGAGGATTAGCGACCTATAGAGCGTAAGTTTTGTTTGTCGAGAGAGAGCTCTACATCCCAATTGCCTACTGAGCCCATAGTAGCACCTATTAGCAATGGTGATTCTTCGTCTGATCTCCAGACTGACATCATTTGTATTCGTTACGGCGGTGCCAAGGTAGATGAAATCCTTGACAGAATCGAAAGTATAGTCGCCAGCCACTAGCCCGGCGTCCGAGCGACGCACATTTCTACCAGTAGCCGACATATACTTCGTTTTTCCCTCATTCACCGCTAAACCCATTCTTGCAGATTCCTTTTCGATAGCAGCAAAAGCAGCTGTAACATCACGCTTGCTACGCCCAATGATGTCAATGTCGTCGGCGTAAGCAAGGAGCTGGACACATTTGTAGAATATTGTTCCATTACGATGAACACCTGCCCTGCGCATGATCACTTCCATGACGAAATTGAAGAGGTCACATGATAAGGGGTCACCTTGTCTGAAGCCTCGCACGGTATCAAAAGGTTCAGAGAGACTCGATCCTACCTTGACGGAGCTACGGGTATTACTCAGCGTCATTCTGCAAAGTCGAATTAATTTTGCAGGGATACCGAGCTCAGACATTGCGGCGTAAACGTGATCCCTAATGGGGCTATCGAAAGCTGCTTTATAATCGACAAAAAGGTGATGAGTGTCGATGTTATGTTCGTGGGCTTTTTCCAGGATTTGTCGCAGTGTGAATATCTGATCAATGGTGGAGCGACCACCATTCAATCAGTGAGTTGGCATGTGGCTTCAACCTTTCACACAGTACAGTTGAAAGAACCTTGTACGCGACAGGTATCAGGCTAATCCCGCGATAGTTGGCGCAAATCGTCGGGTCACCTTTTTTCAAGACAGGACAAAGGCTACTGAGATTCCAATCGCTGGGCATACTTTCATCTAACCATATTCTGCAGATAAGCTGATGCATGCACCCTATCAGCATATCGCCGCCGGCTTTGAACAATTCAGCAGGCAGGCCATCTGCGCCTGCCGCTTTGTTGTTCTTAAGTCGCTGTATAGCAACACGCACTTCGTTATGGCTAGGTGGTGGAATTTCAACGTCATCATTTTCGATTGGGGATACAGAGGGCATTTCTTCAATGGCAGAGTTGATGTTATCATCGCCAGATAGTAGTTTGGAGAAATGCTCCTTCCATACTTTCAGTACATTCTGCGTATCTGTAACCAGATTACCATTTTCGTCCTTACAGGTTGATGCACCAGGCTTAAAGCCTTGAGTCAGACGGTTGACTTTTGATAAAATTTACGGGCATCATTCCTGTTTCTACATACCTCGATTTCCTCTCGCTCGCGCCTTTCTTGATCTCGTTTCTTCCGTCTGAATAGGCACCTCTCTACCTTCCTCATCTCCCGATATTGTTCATGCACGGTTCGCGTTGCTGCTGACTGCAGGGTCCTTTTATAGGCCGCGTTCTTCGCAGCAGTAGCTTGGCGACACTCTTCGTCGTACCATTGGTTTCGCCGTGGGGGACGTTGGAAACCAAGGACATCTTCCGCTGTTGTGCGTAGGGAGTGAGAGATATGTCCCCACTGTCTACCGGCATTATCGGAACGGGAGGGTTGGTTGTTTAATCGGCTAGAGAGCTGAGCGGCGAAGGCTTCGGCTGTCTCTCGTGATCGCAGCTTATTAACGTCTAGTTTTTTCTGAACATTGGAGCGTACGTTGTTGGCGGTACTAAGCCGCATGCGTACCTTGGCTGCGACAAGATAGTGATCTGAGTCGATATTTGGACCACGGAATGAACGTACGTCCAGCACACTAGAAGCGTGCCTTGCGTCAATCACGAAGTGATCAATCTGGTTTCGTGTTGCTTGATCGGGAGATAGCCACGTTGCCTTGTGAATATCACGGTGTGGGAATCTGGTGCTACATATGTACTACCATATTTCGCGCCGCAGCGAAATCAATTAGCCTTAGACCGTTGTTGGAGGTTGATTCATGGAGGCTAAATTTTCCGACAGTTGGACCAAAGACTTCTTCTCTTCCAACCTTTGCATTAAAATCCCCGAGAACAATTTTAACGTCATGGGCGGGACTGCGGTCATAAATTTCCTCGAGTCTCGCGTAGAATGTATCTTTGGTCAAGTCGTCCTTTTCTTCTGTCGGCGCGTGAGCGCAAATTAACGTGATGTTAAAAAATTTTGCCTTGATACGGAGTGTGGCAAGCCTTTCGTTCACCGGTGTGAATCGCTGGACTAATTTTGATAGTCTCTTGCTTACCACAAAACCGCATCCAAATTCACGTCGATTTGCATGGCAGCTGTAGTATACATCACAGTTTGCTCTTTTAGAGCAGCCTTGTCCTATCCATCGCATTTCCTGGATGGCGGTGACGTCAGCCTTACATTTATTGAGGGCTTCCGCCAGTTGGATAGAGGCACCTTCCCTATAAAGGGTCCGGACATTCCAGGTGCATATCCGTAAATCATAGTCCTTTAATCGTTTGCATTGGTCGTCAACGTTATTCGGTTTCCAGTTCCGAGGCATTCTTGCGTCCTTCATTGGTGGTTGATTTTACGTGACGGGTACCAAACCCTGTGCACAACCCAAATTTAAAGTCCTGGGGATAGGACTCGCCGTAACCCAAAGTATTACCATTTATTAATGAAATCTTTTTTTGGACAGATTCTAAAATTGTGTTACATTGGATGAAGATGCATTCGTCAACTTTAAATTGTTTTGTAGCTAACCGTGTTTCTGAACTGCAGGACTATTCGCGTGGCATTACGTGGAATCACGTCCCAAGTAAGCAAAACCCAGCTGATATAGTATCTCGAGGCTGTCGAGCAAGCGAGCTGAAGGATTCAATTTGGTTTTGTGGACCAAAATGTTTGTCGCTTCAATCAACAGAATGGCCAAAAGAAACATCAAAAAGTGAATTTCTCGCAAAGGACCTTGAACAACGAAAACCTACAGTCTTGAAATGTAGCAACAATGGTATCGATGAACATATATTCAATAAAATTATTGACGATTTTTCCTCATTTCGTCGTATTGTTCGAATAATATCATATATCTTTCGAGTCTTTAACAAAGTACCAATAAACAAAAATCAAACCGTAAACGACGTGAGTCCAATTACAGTGCGTAAATTTCAAGAATCATTTTGGCATATTATTTCACACCATCAACATTGTACATATCGCAGTGTAATATTATCACTTCAATCGGGTAAAATCTTGAATCCAGACTTGCAAAAACTAAACCTCTTTTTGGATGAAACGGTCACTACAAGCGGAACATTTAATATAATTCGAGTAGGAGGACGATTGACCAATGCACCAATAGGCTTTGATGCAAAATTTCCAGCTTTATTGCCACGTGATCATCGGTTTGCTCAAATTTTTGTGGAATACCTACATCGTAAACACATGCACGTTGGCCCTAAGGTTTTAATTAGTCTAATACGCTCTCAAGTATGGATAATTAATGCTTGGGAAGTAGCTCGAAAGGTATTGCGTAACTGCGTTCACTGTTTCCACTATAAACTGAAGCTGTTACAACAAATCATGGGTTCGCTGCCAGCCGATCGATTAGTTGCAAACCGACCATTTCTAATATCAGGAGTTGATTTATGTGGACCATTTTATACCACATATCGTATTCGTAGTAAAGTTCCATATAAAACTTATATTGCAATTTTTGTCTGCTTTTCATCAAAAGCAGTTCACACTGAATTAATATCAGATTTATCCACTAATAATTTCATTCTAGGCCTAAAAAGATTCATATCACGTCGTGGACTGCCGCAGCGCATTTATTGTGACAATGCAACAAATTTCACTGGCGCGCAGACACTACTAAATAAATTTAAAGAACAATTTTTCAGTTAGCAAGGACTTAGAGAAATGCAAGAGTACAGCAACAATACTGGATTTGAGTTTAAGTTCATTCCGCCAAGAGCACCTCATTTTGGTGGACTTTGGGAGGCGTTGGTGAAATCTCTCAAAACATTATTATTAAAAAATTTGGCGCAATCTAGCCTAACTTACGAAGAAATACAAACCGTGATTATTGAAGCTGAAGCGATTTTAAATTCCCGGCCGATAATTCCATTATCACACGATCCGAACGATGGTGAAGCTTTAACGCCTGCACACTTATTAATAGGCTCTTCGTTAATTACAATTCCTGAAAGGAATTATACAATAAGCAACACATCATATTTATCTCGTTGGCAATGTGTTACGTACTTAAAACAGCAATTTTGGGAAATGTGGCGGCGTGACTATTTACACACTTTGCAGCTTAGATCTAAATGGCTTAAACCTGAAGCTAATATCATTGTTGGTCGTTTGGTAATTATTCACAATGACAATCTTCCTCCACAACACTGGCAACTGGGCAGGATTGTGGAAACTATAACAGGTGAAGATGGAAGAATTCGCGTAGTAGATATTCGCACTAACCAGGGTGTGCTTCGGCGGCCTATCCACAAAATTGCACCACTCCCTATCGATTAAACGTTTTGAAAAGGTCCTTTCAACGGGCGGAGCATGTTGTAGGAAATTAAGATAATCAACACAGCGCATCGCGCTCTTAATGCGCTCTTGTACATTTTGCAATTTCGCTTTGGTACAGTTGTGCTTAAGATCGCAGCATGACCAGATGTCAAATCGGTGGCGGTTGTTTTTCTCTTTGTATTTGTTATACATAGTTGCTTGTACATATTATTCAATAAATAAATTATTACGTTGAATTAATATAGAACTAAATTATTTGTTGTGCAAATAAATTATTATTTGAAGTTTATCGAACTAAATTATTCGTTGTGCAAATAAATTATTATTTGAAATTTATCGAACTTGGTTTGGTGCTTTGGTGGTCTGCAGATACGTGCTGTGCGACCAACAATCTCCAACAGATACCAATGATTTTTCTATTTTTAGTGTAGATGATAAGTGTCATCCAAAGTCACCACCTCCTTTCGTCATTGATGCAGTAGTAAACGGTGTTAAGCTCGCATTTGTGCTAGATTCTGGATCAGCTTGTTCATTACTATCGAAAGGCGATTTCAATAAACATTTTGGAAGAATTAAGCTGCAGAAATGCAACGATCAGTTCATCACATATAGTGGCGATATTGTGGGGATTTTGGTTGAGTTTAGTGCTTCAATTAAGTGTCGTGGGCAATCGCACAAGTTGCGAATTGTAATTAGTGATACGCTTAGCTGCCCTGTTTATGGTAGGGATTTTATGTCACTTTTTGGGATGCAAATAAGCATATTGAGTCAGGTAAATGATAGAGTAGTGCGTCTAAAAAGTAGATTTTCTACCGTTTTTGCTGAAGGGTTAGGAACGTATAATGTGCATAAGGTTAAGCTAAGTCTTAAAGAAGATGTAAAACCTGTTTTTTGCAAACCTAGGCCAGTGCCATTGGCCTGGCGTAAAGAAATCGAAAAACAGATTCAGAATTTGATAAAAAAGGGTGTTTTGAAATTAATAGAGGATTCAGATTGGGGTACGCCATCAGTACCAGTGTTAAAGGCTAATGGTGAATTGCGTATTTGTGGCGACTATAAGTCGACCATCAATAAGCACTTGCTGGATGTGAGGTATCCGTTACCTAGGATCGAAGAACTATTTGCTTCTCTTAAAGGGCAGTTCTTCACCAAACTTGATTTGTCAAATGCGTACAATCAGCTTGAATTGGTAGAAGAGTCCCAACGGCTATGTGCATGGAGCACACATTTAGGTATTTTTAAGGTAACCAGATTACCATTTAGTGTTAAGCCTGCCGCGGCCATTTTTCAGAAAACTATTGAAAACGCATTGCGTGGTATACCTAATGTTGTTAATTACCTGGACGATATTCTTATATCAGGAGATACTATTGAGGTTAGAGAACGTGGGATTGCGTTTAAACGCTAATGAGTGTGTTTTCTTTCAGAAAACAATTTCCTATTTAGGTTTTGATATTGATAAAAATGGTTTGTCAAAAAACCAAGATAGGATTTTAGCAGTCGTTAATGCTCCAATACCGAGCAATTTGTCTGAAGTTTGTGCATTTATTGGAGTTATTTGTGCATTATTATTAACTAAATTACTATTCCAAATTTATTTCTAAGTGTGCTGAAATTATGGAGTCGTTATACGCATTGTTAAGAAAGGGTGTTAAATTTAGGTGGACAAAATCGTGTCATTATGCCTATGAACATCTTAAAAAGGAAATTACATCCGATAGGTTTCTAGCTTCTAGCCCAGTAAACCTATTATTTTACAAACGGATATAGTCGCTATAGCCGGGACCTTGTCCCACAGTTTTTCTAATGGTACAATTAAGCCGGTTACTTTCGTATCTCGAGCACTTTCGATAGTTGAGCGGAATAACAGTGCTATTCAAAAAGAAGCACTAGCCATAGTGTTTGCAGTAACTAAACTCCGACTCTATCTGCTTGGTAATAAATTTGTTTTGCAAGCTGATCATAAGCCGCTTTTATCAATTTTTGATAATAATAAGGGACTGCCAGTGATGGCAGCAGCTCGTATTCAGCGATGGGCTTTGACATTGTCTGGATTCGATGATACCATCGAGAATGTGAAAGGGTCAGAAAATTTCACAAACAATATTTCGCGTATACCTCAAGCTATGCCTCTTTCTGTAGATACAGATGAAAATAGTTATATAAATTTTATAATGAAAAATAATGAACTAAATTTAGATTTTAAGGTAATTACGAAAGAAACTGCTCGCGACCCCTGTTTAGCGAAAGTAAAAGCCGCTATTGAAACTGGGAAGTTGCATTTATTAAAAGTTAAAATATTTTCGCCTTTTCACACCAAAAGTTTAGAGCTTTCAATTGAGTGCGGATGTATATTATGGGGTTTTAGAAGCGTAATTAGAAGAATTTTAAAAGAGTTACATGCATCTTATTTAAGCATTGTAAAGACAAAGGCTTTGGCTAGGTTCTATGTTTGGTGGCCTAATATAGAAAGGGATATAGTAGAGCTTATAGAGAGATGTATTCCTTGTAAAAAGGTTAAGCCTAGTCCAAAGAGAAGCCCATTAATTCCGTGGGAACCAGTGAGGAATGTTTACTTCTTAGTGGGTAGAAATTTTTAAAACCAAGCATATAATAGCAGCGTTCACGTTGGAGAAATTAGAGGAGTTATTTTGTAGGTATGGTTTAGTGGATGGATAGTAAGCGATAATGGAATCCAATTTACAGCATGGGAATTCCAACAATTTTTAAAAAATAATGGCATCAAACAGATTTTTACACCTCTACTGTAAAAGGAAGTTTAGACGTAGTGCTTAAAAGATTTCTATCTGATTATCGTACTATGAAACATTGTACAACAGGAGAGTCTCCAGCTAAACTTATGTTAGGTAGAGATATGAAAACGCGGTTCAATTTATTAAAACCACCTTTAGTCAAAGACAGCGTGAGTAAAAAACAGCTTAGTAACATTAAAAACTACGATGGGTGTAGAGATATTGTTTTTACGGAAGGCACACCGGTCTTTATCCGAGATTTTTCAGATCCAAATAAGGTGGGATGGTAGGAAGCGAGAATTAAGGAGCGTTTAGGCCGACGAACATAAGATTGCACAATATCAAGAACTAATAGGGTGATTAAGTGTCATGTCGACCAGATAATGGTTTATAGTGGTACTACTATGAAAAATGACACAACTACAATGGAGTTAAACGGTGCTGCTGAATAATCAAGCCCAAATGTAGAGTCAGCCGTCGTTACTACGGGGGAGGATGCGACTAAGGATGTAAATGTAGATAGTGTTTGCTCGCGTCTGCTAGAACGTAAAACTAAGATTAATTATAAGAAATAATTTATGGATATAATTTAATTTATACGGAGTAATAATTTGTTATCAAATATTTCATAATTATAATTATATAATTTTTAAAGTGAATTAAAATGAATTTCAATTATGTTTTATATTTATATTTTATATTTTCATTTATGTATATCGTGTTTAATTATTATAGATGTATAATTATAATCTTAGGAGAAGGGTTGTAGAGTTTAAGCTTTTATATAAATAGGATAAGCTTTTTATAAGAGTACAAAAAAAGAGAGTAGAGTTCGAATTATGATTAAGTTAGCTTGTAAGCTTCTAAGTTAAAATGAAATAAATAAAAACTAGTCTTAATCGAAACTTAAACGTGAAAATTACAATTAGTATTTTCTTCATCAAATAATTTCAAAATATAAGATGGAATCTCGTCTGGGTCAGTTGCTTTATTGTTTTTCATTTATTGTATAGCTTTCTTAACTTCGTTTTTAGTTATATACATTCCAGTTGGCATACTTGTTGAACAATGATGTTCAGTAACAATCTATATGTTCCTTACCACTGGTGGGGGGAAACAATATACGATTGATGAGACATTGATTGTAAGTCAATAACTGTTTTTCTTTAAAATTGTTTTGTCTTTTATACAAAATAAAATGCAATAATAATTGCAAGATGTGCAATATTTACTTAAATTAATTTATTATTTAATTCGCACAAATTGCTTACTAAGCAACCTATGCGAGCGCTTAACTTATGACCTAATTTATAATTTTTTGTTGATTCGTCAACCAAAAAATTAGGCAACAGGTGTGAGCGATTAACTCATGACCTAGTTCTTAGTTTTTTGTTGATTCGTCAACATTATGCCGTCTCTCAGTTGGTATTACGAGCTGGTTTAGATTTGGTAGTCTCAGCAGGTTGTTGATTACGTACAAGACCAAGCAACATCATAAGTGGATGTTGATCTACGATTATTGGCTGGTGTTGATGGTATTTGCGGTTTAATGTAACATATATAATATAGTACTCCAACGAATATGATTATTATTATAGCTGTGGCCCAGATAACCCATTTTATCCAATATTGATGAGTTATTACTGTTTTCCAAGATATTTCATTGACTTGGTCCATATTGTCCTGAGCATCCCTTGCGGAGTACAAAAACATAGTTGATCAGTCTTGCATCAATGGGATAACGGTTTCATTTGTAATTTTATACATTTTCCTATCAGACATCGTGATGTTTTGAATGCTGATTGGTTTAATGTAGTGTGTACTTGATTGGAATTCTTTCATCATTCTTCCTTTAAATAGAATACTCTTAGAATGTATTATACAATCTGGAGAGATGTGGCTGATTCCCGTATAGTTCAAAACTACTTCTTCACGTTCAATATGACAAATTACATGAATTGTTGTTAAATTTGGTGTAATATCCAAGCATTGGGCGCCCAAAGCTTTTTCCAAACTGCTTGTATAATTCGATTGCTTGATATATATTATCATCAATTCTTTCCGGAATCGTGTTGAATCTAATGATTTCATATTCTTCTATATCGCTAATTGTGAAATAACCATAAATTATAACGTTTTCAGTATCTCGAACATATTCCAATCTGTTCATCGGGATTGGCAAGACATACATTTCTGGTGCAATTTTTGTGGAACATCGAGTTATAATGTCACTGATTTCATCATGTGAAAGGAATTCATAAATATGACTGCGTTTCAAATATACATTGAAGATCTTGTTGTATTTTGATTCTACTTCTCGAATGTAATTAGATGCCATTATATATGAATTAAGTACATATATGTTCGGTTTATTTCCTTCTCCGATATCATGCCAACCTTGCATCTGACTGATAGCCTGCAATCCTTCGTTTAGTCTTTTACTAAAGCTGTTGATTTTGTTGACGATTTTAGTTTCTGTGTTGTTTACTGCCGCTATTGTGGATATCATGATTCTAGCATTTGATTTGGTGTTTTGGATTAATAATTTCTGAATCTGATCCAACGTTTCAATACCGTGATTCACTTCATCGTTTACGCCAAAAAGTGTTGTTAACACTGTACCTAATATTCCTCGGGGACTTTTTGTAACTGATGATTCTGTCGTCAACAATCGATCAATGGTAGTTCTTAAGATGCGCCCTTCATGATTTAAATTGGAAACTAAATCGTCACATTGTATATAAGGATTGACAGCCTTTGACTTGGTACACAACATTGTTAATTGTTTTATGGTGTTATTAACGTTTCTTTGATCTTGAATTATGTCACAGATTGGAAATGTGATAGTGGTTCTAAGTTTTCCTCTTTGTATTTTTGCCTTGCCTAATCCTTCAATGAATAATCCTGATTCGGAATATGTTAATGTGGGTGTTGCTAAAGTAGTTCCTAATGTGAGATATGCCAAAAATATAGCAGGAACTGTCGATTTTGATTGCCTAGCCGATAACCATTGTCGTCGCGTTCTAGGATCTCCTACAGTAGAGTTTGTCGGAACTACTTCTTCATTTCTGACAATGTTTCCCAATGGTAACATATTTTGAGTGTCTGAATCTGCTTTGGTTGATGTTGCTTCAAACCCTTTACATTCTTTAACTGACTTTGGGAACTTCTCTTGATTTGACGGAATATGATCTTCTTTGACATTATCAGTGATTGGCAGAGGACATATTTTTTGTATCGTACGTTTTACTATTCCTTTTTGGGTTTTAATTGTAGCAATGGTTAAGCCATCTGTTCCTTTATGAACTTCTATGACTCTGCCTAGAAGCCACGTTGATGATATTAATGTTTCGTCCTTCAATAGAACTAGTTGATCAATTTCTAAGTTTTGTCCATTTGTATCCCTGTTGTTGAATGTTTCTTGTATAGTCTTTTTAGGCTGGTTTCTGTAAAGTTAATAAGACTATCATGCGCTGGAGTCATCAATGACGATCCCACAATGAAATGTCCTGGTGTAAGTGCATTAAGGTCTTCAATGTTGTCTGTTAATGGACAAAGTGGCCGTGAATTAAGAGAACATTCGATTTGAGTTAGGACCGTGCTTAGTTCCTCGTATGTTAATTTTTGGTAACCTAAAATTCTAGCTAGATGAAATTTGATGGATTTTAATGTTGTTTGCACCTGTAAAATTGGTACCATTGTCGCTATAAATATGATGTACTGCGCCACGTCTGCTTATCATTCGTTTGAGTGTTGCTAAAAATCCTTGAGATGTCAGATCTGAAGTTAACTCAATGTGAAATGCCTTTGTTGCCAGGCATACAAAAATAGCTATATACGCCATATGCGTTTTAATTCCCCTGAATTGAAATCATTTAATGTGCAATGGTTCTGCATAGTCTATGCCGCAGTATGTAAATGGCCTTGAGAAATTTACTCTTGGTGTTGGTAAACTTCCCATTAATTGAGATTGTCCTTTTGCCTTCATCCGGAAACACTTTACACATTTATTGATGCAAGCTTATACAGCGATTGTTCCACGAATAATCCAAAACTTTCCCCAGACGTAATCGTATTAATATTCGCCTGATTGATTATGAGTTTGGCCAAAGTACTTGTTGTATGTAAAATTATTGGATACTTATAGTTGTCAGATAAATCCGCATTTCTTAATCTGCTGCCCACTCTTAGTACTCCTGCACTGCCAACAAATGGGTTTAATGAACACAACTTATTACTTTACATTAATTGTTTCTGAAGATTAAGCCATCTGATGTCATCTGCAAAACATTATTGCGCCTGCTTTACCAACACAATTTCCGCTGCATCGGTATCGTCTGCCGTCAGGTTGCCCAACTTTCTTTCGGATTTCTTTCTTTGACAATTATAAGCTCTTATTCTTATCATGTATAGATTGAATTTCTAATGAGCATTTGGGTATAACGCTTGTTGTTTGCTCATTGATACCTTTTACTTGAGTTTGATAATTGGTCAATGGTGTACTGATTGATCTTGCTAATTGTTCTATTATACAAGATTGTGATCCCTGATCAAGAAGCGCTCGTATTGGATTAAGTTGTTTTTTAGTCCTTATTATTACCATTGCTGTTGCTAGTAAAACAATATTTTCCTTTTGGATGTTGTACGACGCTGCCACTTCGGTTTCCGTGGCGTTCTTTAATGTTGGCATCCTCTGTTTATTTATGTATATTTGTGAATGTTGGTTTGCCTTTAACTTGTTCATGTGTAAGATGATGATGTTTTTTGTCGCAAATTGTACATATTTTTTTATTCAAGCACAACTTCATAAAATGCACACTCTGAAGGCAATTAAAACATAATTTGACGCTCATAATCTTTTCACAACGTTCCGGCACCTTCATATTTAGAAACTTTGAACATCGAATTAATTGATGGTTACCATTACACACCAAACATAGCGTATGTATTGTAGTTACATGCCTTTTTGTATTTACAGCTGTTGGTCGAAAATTATTCTTATTTTCGCGATTTGTGTCACGAGTTTCCTCCAATCTTCTAACTCTGCTCTCAATAAACTCGTATAAGCTGTTCAATTTTGGTATTTGTGTTGATGCTTCTCTTATACGTTGGTATAATTTTCTGGTTGCACCATCTAATTTTGGAAGCAGTATCTGTATTATTAGTGGATCCCAACTTGACTTGTCCACATTTAAATTACGTATACCATATAACACTTCTCTAGAAGCATCCATTAATGTTTTTAAATCTTGTGCGTTTTCATTTCTTTTTACTCTGAGCGACAATAACTTATTAATAAGATTGTCCACAAGTATTGCTGGATTGTTGTATCTTTGTTTCAGCAATTCAACTGTCGCTGTATAATTGTTCGCTGTTATTGTTAAATGATTAATGAGCCTTGCGGCTTCTCCCCGCAGACTTCCTTTTAAGTACTGCATTCTTTTTACATCCACTAGATTATGGTTTTGATGAAGTAACCTGTCGAACAATTCCCAAAATGGACACCACTCTTCATATCTACCGTTGAATATTGGTACATTCAACGGTGGTAGTTTGATATTATTACTTAAAGATGTTCTTGTGTCTGAAACGTTTTGACTACGAACGTTCAGTTCTTCTTGTAACTGAATATATACTCCTTCGTATATCGATTCCAGTTGAATGAAATCTTCATGGTTTATTGCATCATTTCTGAGCAGGCATTCATCGTGTAATTGTAAGATCTTTGCCCAAAAATTCTTTAGTTTTTCAAACTTAAACTGTAACGTTTCAACACTTTTCGTTAAGTCTATTGTCTCTTTGATCTGCAATAGACTTGTGCTTAAGATTGCTAAACGTTTGTTCGTAATATCACATGGCTCGGTGATGATGACTTCGTCATTGATACTTATGTCTTGATTCCTTGATGACCGAGCTTCCTCTTGCTCTCTTTGCCTTAGTGTTTTTAATTCATTATTAAATTGATTCTCGATTTCATTCCGTCTTTGTTGTAACTGGCCAAAGTAATGTTTTGTGATATATTCATGATCAGGCTTCAAATTTTTGATCAGATTATCATTATTGTCTTCAAATGCGTCCCATTTCTGACGCAAATTTTCCAAACGCATCTCAAAATACTGCTTTGAGTATCTTGTGGTAGAATCTTTTTTAAAATTTATCCAGATCCTCTGGATCTCACCTTCAGTTTCCTTTTGATGTTGGATAACTTGGTCTATCTCTTCGTTCTCCATGATGTCCTCTATTTGTATTTGATTTGTGTTTGGTGAAAGCCTCGGTACGCTTCTGCTTGTTTCACTCCGAAGGTACGCGTCTATTCACTTCACTCCGATATTAAAAGCCTCGGTACGCTTGTATTTACTTCACTCAGATGTTAAAAGCCTCAGTACGCTTGTATTTACTTCACTCCGATGTTAAAAGCCTCGGTACGCTTGTATTTACTTCACTCAGATGTTAAAAGCCTCGGTACGCTTGTATTTACTTCACTCAGATGTTAAAAGCCTCGGTACGCTTGTATTTACTGCACTCCGATGTTAAAAGCCTCGGTACGCTTGTACTTGATTCAATCTTAGACTTAAGTCTCTTAGTTTGGTATATTTGAAACTCTTACCACTGGTGGGGAAAATTTCAAATATCCGGCTCGAAGGACCAAAATGAACAATGATGTTCAGTAACAATCTACCACTGGTGGGGGGAAACAATATACGATTAATGAGACATTGATTGTAAGTCAATAACTGTTTTTCTTTAAAATTGTTTTGTCTTTTATACAAAATAAAATGCAATAATAATTGCAAGATGTGCAATATTTACTTAAATTAATTTATTATTTAATTCGCACAAATTGCTTACTAAGCAACCTATGCGAGCGCTTAACTTATGACCTAATTTATAATTTTTTGTTGATTCGTCAACCAAAAAATTAGGCAACAGGTGTGAGCGATTAACTCATGACCTAGTTCTTAGTTTTTTGTTGATTCGTCAACACTTGTAAAATAAACGTTTTCAAACATTTTTCGTTTCGTTGTCATCACTAATGAGAAATGAAGGAGAGTTTTTTCGGTAAATTCCTGCAGTCTGTTTCAGTTTTTTAAAGTCATCATGTAGTGAATGTAATCGTTCAATTTCTTGGTATTCGTTATTTACCCAAACTGTTTTTGCTATACGGATCTTACTTCTGATGTCTCTGTTTAATTGCCAATATAGATCTTATTGTGTATTTTTATACTGTTCCGCGGTATAAAAAACCATTGGATGACCGAAGATATAGTGAAATTAATATTTCATTCCTATATGATCCAAGAGTTTCTTTCGATGAAGATATAATCGTTGTCTTGAGTCCTTCCCATATATTATTTGGGTTCCTAGAATCAATACTACTAATGCGCTGATTTATTTTATTTTTTAATGAACATTTTATGTCATCATTTCTTAGTTTTTCTAAGTTGAGTTTAAGGTTTGGTTTTTTTTGCGAATTGATATTAATCTCATGTAAATTTTCGTCATTAGAAGATTATAATCACATGGTACATCTGCCCCCGGGTAAGTTTTAACTTTCTTAACTGAAGAACAAAAACTTAATTAGGATGAAGTCTATTTGATTTCCGATAATGTTATCAGGAGTGTCCGAGTATATAGCCTACGAGGTGATAGATTGAACAAAGTATTTGAAATCTTTAATTTATATTCTTGGCAGACCCCTCCCACCAGTTTGGTTTTAGGGAAAAACATGGAACTATTGAGCAAGTGAATCGTATAACGAATGAAATAAGACACGCATTTGACCTCAGAGAATATTGTTCCGCGGTATTCCTCGATGTTAAGCAAGCATTTGATAAAGTATGGCATAATGGACTCATATATAAGATACGCTGTTCATTACCTGCAAATGTCCACTCAGTTTAAGAATCATATCTGCATAATAGAAGCTTTAAAGTGAAATGTAAATCATATACTTCTAATAATTTCCCAATAGAAGCTGGTGTTCCATAAGGAAGTGTGCTTGGCCCTATCTTGTATGTACTTTACACATCTGATATCCCGATAAGTAGTTCAGTTGTCACCACAACGGCAATTTTATGCCGAAACAAAAACGCTGTGCTAGCTTCAAACCAACTTCAATCTCACTTATTTCGGGTGGATAAATGGTTGTCAAAATGGCGAATTAAAATTAATGAAGTAAAACGTAGACACGTGATTTTTACCTTAAATCGGAGTACATCTCCAACAATTTCGTTGAATAACATTCCTATACCACAAGCATACCACAAGATAACATAACGTACTTAGGTATTCACCTAGACAAACGACTAACTTGGCGCAAACATATTGAATCCAAAAAAATTTGAATGAAGCTCCAATCCTCTTAGATGCATTGGCTCAGTAATAACAGATCTTCCCTGTGCCTAGAGTATAAAGTACTCTTGTGTAATAGCATCATAAAACCAATATGGACTTATGATATCCAGTTATTTGGTAATGCTAGTGCTTCAAATATTGAAATTCTACAAAGAGCTAAGTCAAAAACACTAATAATAATCACTGGTGCCCCATGGTATATTAGGAATGAAATTATATACCGAAATCTACAAATTCCCCTAGTTAAAGCTGAATTTGACAATATAAGAAAAAAATACAATAAAAGGCTGACAGAACATGTTAATCCTTTAGTAAGAAATCTCGCACTTTTATCCATTACTTCCCGCCTAAAAAGAGCTGATCGTCCAGCCAATAATTAATATTCAACAACTTTAAGTAATAACCGCACCTTTCTTTTTAGTAATATGATAAAGTTGAACCACTTTCTTAAGAAACCACATTCACTCCAATGAAATTTAACCCATTAGTCTAAGTGAGGTTCGTAATATAAGGTTTAATTATTTTATTTTATTTTATATTATTTTATTTTATTTTATTTTATTTTATTTTATTTTATTTTATTTTATTTTATTTTATTTTATTTTATTTTATTTTATTTTATTTTATACAATGTACAGTTAAAATAAAATTTGTAATATTATGTAATTAGTGATAAGATTTTACAACTTATTGTTAGTCTCATTCTAAGAGAAGATGCAATAAATAAATGTATGTTTAAATAATAAAAAAAAAATCTGTGTCTTGTTGAGGAGTGGTTGGCCAAATGAAGAATAAAAGTAAATGAATCGAAAAGTGTTCAAATAACGTTTGCACTAAGAAAAGAGATTTGTCCACAAGTTACGCTGAACAACACTCTAAGTCCGCAAGCAAACGACATAAAGTATCTTGGCATTCATCTTGATAGAAGGTTGAATTGGAGCAAACACATAGATAGTAAGAAAACACAAATGAAATCAAAGTTTAATCAGTTCTATTAGCTTATGAACCCAAATAGTAAACTAAATCTTGAAAACAAAGTCTTACTATACAACTGTATCATTAAACCTGTATGGACTTATGGAATTAATTTATGGTGTTCAGCTTGCTCTACAAATATTGAACAGATTCAAAGAGTGCAAAACTTCATCACACGTAAAATAACAGGAGCCTCTTGGTACGTAAAAAACTTCAATATCCATAAGGATTTAAACATTCCACTAGTAAAGGATGTTGCCCGAGCATAAATAGGCAAATATATTAAGAAGCTTAGTGCACATCCCAATCCACAAGGCAGACAGTTGCTTCCAACACTTGGAACTTTAAAAAAGAAACAACTACTAACGTGCTGATTTTAATTTAAATTTATTAATATTAAAATTAAAAAAATATATTTTGATAACTAAATTATTGCTAAATTGATAAATTTATTGATAAATTTCATTGCTATTGCTATTATTATCTATTTTAAAAGATTATAAATAACCCACAAGCTAAGGCTTTAAATTTTTTATATTTAATTTAAGATTTGAAAATTTATTGTTAATTTCTTATGTTAAGAAGGATTCAATAAAAAATGAAATGAAAAAAAAAAAAAATCTTATGATGAAAAGAAATTTAAAGTTAAGAGGATTCGAATAGAAATGAAAAGTTTGATTTTTAGGGCCATGTTATGCAGTGTCTAGGGCACCGCATGAGTACAATTGTTGTTGTTCAATGCAAATTTTAAATAGAAGAATGAGAGAAAAACAATACGGCCGTTTAAACTCCGGCATGAGAGCCGGCGTATTTGTGCCCCGCCACTAAGTCAAAACAGTGTTGTTTAGTAATAAATTTCAAAATTTGCGCCTTTTAGGAGCAAATTACTACAATTCTAATACGTTTTGGAGAAAAAATGGCAGTAAGCAGCACAGAATTTTTTTTAAAAATCGCTAATAATATAATTATTACTGTTAAGTACTGTCAATAATTATTGTAAGATAATATAATAATAAATTACCATTTTATTACAGCCTCTATGAATTTTTTCTTGCTAGATATTTTTGGTAGCAAATTGAAAGTGAGCATATCTAAATTTCCTTTTAAATTTAGACACAACCAAGTAGTAGTAAAAATACAAAATTGGCAATACTGATGTGACACTCTGCATAACATGCATTTTCGGCATAGCTAGAAAGAACGAATTTTGCCGTGCCTGAGACACTCTGCATAACATGCAGAGTTTACATTCGTAAACAATCGGATTATTGTCGGCCTTATGTGTTGTACAGATAAAATATTCAAATTGTTTCTATGCACCACACCAAAGATTGCTATCGTTTTTCCAAATAATGGCATACTAAAACGTTCCATGCTCAGATATTCAAGTCCAGAGTTATTGCAGGGTCTGTTGTAACATATCCTCTCATTCTGAGGTCTGTTTATATGTTTTTTTTTGTATTTTATTATATTTTTACAGTGCATGGTAGTCTGTTACACACTCAACAGTCAATCTGTAGAGCCATGTCTCCTTATTTGCAAACCCAGACATCAGATTAATATTAAGCAATTTAAGGAATTTAAGGATTTAATTTGAACTTTGTTAGTTCTGCAGATTATGCCAATTGTGCTCAGTGGCCATATGTAGATGAGTTTAACAGTTGGATAGGTTATGCTTTATGTTTACATCTGCACCTCATTAGAGCACGTGTTTTTAAAGTTTAAATCCCTCTTATGTTAATTTATTAGTCCATTGTTAAATTAATTTGAATTTAAATTAATTGGTGGTCGAAAATAGCAATTGTAGGAGGGTTTCCTATTCTAAAATAATCATTTAATAATACCTAATACCTAATCATTTAATAATAATACCTCATAAAGTCGAAATTGTGTGAATTAAAACTTAAAAAATTATAAACAATTTAGTTAAAACATCTTTCCCTTGGTTGAATTGGTAATCGTATAAGAAAGACAATCCAGTGAAAATAAACATGATTGCAAACAACAACGACGTCACGAAGCCATATCAGTTCGTGCAATAGTCATATTCAAATAACAGAATCTTTCTATAAATAACTCCAATACCCACTCTTGCCCACATTTCAAAAGGTACTATAGATACACACAGATCTTTGTAGATAAATGGAACTCATAAATGGTTTCAATAACGATGAGCATTGAGTGGTAAAGCTGTGCACACTTCAGTTTGTTATTCTAGTAAAAACCAAAGCTGATCTAAATTACTTAAGTAAGAACATTTAAAAATATTTTAATGTCCAAGAGAATATGCATGTTGTTCGACTTAAATACAATTTTCTTCCACAAAGAAAAAATGCATTGTCAGTGCAACATTCACTCAATTGTTTTTTTTTTACATTGAGTGAATTTATTTATGTTCACGTGATAAAATTCGAGTACACTATCACAAAATATGAAATTTGAAGTATTTGAAAATATAGTCATGTGCACAAAAATATTATATCATTAACGAAATAAACCTGGATGTGGCAATAGTTATAATAAATTGTCGATAAATATATTAATTCTGAAACTAGCGCATGCTAATTGGTTTATTTAATTCATTTCATTAGAAAGAGCCACTGAACAACAAGAAATTATATATAAAAAAGTAGCTGGAAACGATTTGCAATGCATTGTCCTACTTTGCAGAAATTTCCTGCTACAGAATCATGTTATTTATGAGTACAGTTTATTTTTATTTCTTTAAATTATAAAGACAGTCATAGTAGACAAATTTCTGGTTTATTGCTGTATCGGACATTGGTTCCGTTTCTTTTTTGCCTTGAAAACTAAGATGTTGATCAGAATATAATCCGTAAAGAAAGAAAGCATTGCATTTCAAAATTGTTATAAAAGCAATAGTAAAACAGTATCGCAATAGTACTTTCGAATCTAAGCTAGTTGGTCAATTGGACTGAATGCCACTGTCACCTTGTCTAACTTATCATTCATTAAATCAAAATATATCCGGTAGTTGAGAAGATAAGAATCTAAAGAAAACCAAGCCACATATATATTTGAAGTCTAATTACACAATATAGTAGGTATCGGTAGATATAGATGTTGCCAAGGAAGCTTTGAGCATGTGTGATCCCCAAAATATGGTGAGAATATTGATACAAATCAAAATATATTTGATACATATGTATATATCAAAATGTAAAGAAAGACCACAGATTGAAAACCTTAATCAGTTTCTTCAACCTAGAAGAACATATATATGGCAAAGATTTGGGTATATGGTATGTTATGCAGACGGTGTTATGCAACAATTGAAACATGATAATCGACTTTTATACTTTTTTTACTTTTATTCATAGTCAATGAAGTAACAATTAATATTGAGGGGAACTGCAGAAATTACTTCTTTTGTGCTTGTCGATTTTTAAAACGAGAAATTTAAAATTTATTCTTTTATAAATGTTGTAAAAATGTTCAAATAATTTAAAATTAGAAAACTTATTTCGATTTGGAATTCCTTTTGAGACACGCCATATTATAGTAGTAAATTTATAACAACAGTATTTAATATACAATATAAACAGGGCAAATATACAAGTGCCGAATTTCAGATCAATTTAACATTTCGTATACGATTGTAAATAATATACGCTAAGTCGTAAATAATTGTCTGACTGCAGGAAAATTGATAAAAAAAATTTATTGTAAATTTGAGCAAAAAGTGTTTATTTTACCCCAATAAAGCACTGAGAAATTTAGATTTGGTGTAAATATGTCCAATATTGATATTGGACGACAAGTGGTATAACCTGATTTTTCTCGAAATGTGTTGGAAATGGAAGCATGCTTCTTAGATTCGTTATTAAAGTCGTATCCTTTGGCATTGTAACACAATTTCGACTGGGTGGCAAAATCCAGAAATCAGAACCGATTTCTTAGCCATAAGCAAGGTGCTTAATTCTCTAGATATAAATTATTCGGAAGAGGTGCTGAATTGTCCAAGCATAACTTATTTGGAAGATGGGCTGTCAATTTCTTTTTTTATAACAACTAGCTGCTATTGAATCATTCAGAATGAGCAGCTTGCCAAATCTTTGCAAAGTTATAAATGCGTACACTACAATACTTGCTGAATGACGTATTGTTGATTGTACATATTTGTAATTGAAACGCATGTTTTCTTCTTTATATCATATCCGTATTCTGGCGTCAGTTTCTATTACATTCAATTTGAACTTATTGAAGAAAATAATTTTGATTCATTGTGGTGCTCCAGTTTTTCTATGCAGTCCAATAGCTGCTTTTTCAATTTGGACAAAGTAGTGAGCCAGTTGTATAAGATTTCACAAACCGTTTGGTGTGTATATTAGCCACATTTTTTTGTCACAATACGTAACTCCTTTAGTTTCTGTAACATCGATTTAATGTTATTTATCATATTTTTTTAAGCTTACAGTCATTTCTTATTTATTAGTGCCAAAACTTCTAATTTCCTGCAGTTTTTATGCCAGAGGTTAGGCAAATTCATGATATTGCATATATTAGTACTTGAACCTTTCACCACAAAGCGTAATTAACGTTCTATAGATCTAAACTGAAATATACAAAGAAAAGAGAAATTCGGATCATGTAAAAGAAGGCATATATCTAATATAAAAATAAATTTATTGTATTATGCGTTTAGGTTATTGATGTCACATTTCTATTACTTTTGTCCCAAAATCTTTGTTCTATAAGATTTGAAATATGAAAATAATACAGAAATCTTTAAGAAATGTTGTTCGCGCAAAAAAATTAACAACTTTAAAGTGATAAGTGAATAAGATTTACAATTCTTGAGTCATGAATGCTAAGTTTGTGATGATGTTAATCTCATTATTATGGGCAACTACGGTTTGTGCAGTTTTATAATAAGCCTAATATTGTAGTTTTATTTTAAAGGTATTTTTATTTTAATAAGTTGAGAATATTCGATTTGCATAAGTTTCATGCTGCAATGCCAATATACAGTGCATTTTCACTATTACAAATTAATTTCATAAAGCATTTTCAATTCCACAGTAGGTGTAAACGTTGTAAACATCATTCTATAAATAATGTTATGTATCATTAGAATTTATTTAAATATTCAAAATGAATACTATACATACCGATTCTTGTATGCAATAATTGTGCATTTAAGAAGTTGATAATATATAAGTTTTTGTATTTCCAAATATAAAAAGTCCTCAAAAATGTGTACATATATTGATGATTCTGTATATGCGCGCTCATTTTTGATATAGATTTTAAGAATACATGCATTCTCAAAAACAATAGTAACAATTTCATAGTAATTATATTCTTACTCAGTTCACAAGATGCTTTCGTTTATAATTAACTCTCATCCGATATATGTGTTACATCGACGCATGCATACATCACCGTTAAAATACTTCGTCTCATTCGTCCCATACACATATGGTAAAATATTTAAACCATTGAATTTAAAATTGAATGCTAAAGTTTGTAACATATGAAAAAAACCTAAGTTAAACTAAAATATAAATCAAACAAACACAAGCACATAATACTAAACTCAAAAAGAACTGAAAACTGAACTCAACATTCGTTAAAGTTGATGGTGTGCGAGTACTTTAAAATAATAACAGAAGTGAAAGAAAAAAACGCAGGGGTTTATTTTTGGGATATTTTTGAAAAAAAATAAACACATATTTTGTTGGCGGTTGATCGTACAGCTATAATGATCGTAGTAGAGACAAAAAATCTTGAGAGTTCGGTATTCGATTAATACGTCTAATAGCGTCTACTGGTAAATGACGGCTGCTAATCGTCGGTTGTTGATCGTCATTTGCTAGCTCGGTTGGTCACTGAAATAGTAATGAAATAGAAAAGTATCGGACGGGGCGCATGTAGTATTTGTATTTTATATACATACATATTTCATATCACACAATATTCTGTACATAAGAACACAATTTTTTGCATATATTAAAATGTGAATTTTGAGTGAGAAACAGTGCAGATAAAGCGGTTAATAATCGTAAATTAATTCAAATATTTCCAGCACGTCAGTTAATTATGATTGTTAAGTGAATAATATTATTATATAGTTTAATTATAGCACTTCAATTTGTATTTTTATTGAGATCAAAGAAGTGCATTCGGAAAGAATTTTAATAACTTGAATATATTACATCCAAATATTTTTCATAGTTTGATTATACCAGCACACTCATCAGAATATGAATATTTCTTAGCACACACCATATATGATAACACATCTCCGTACGTAAGAATATAACTTCATGTTAAATTAAATACTAAAAAATGATTAATTAATAAAATAATATTGATTATTACAAGTAATGTGATGCACAAAACAATAAAAAATACTTTCTTCCTTCCGTAATATGAAACTTATTAACATAAAATAGAAAATAAACTAGCTTATTAAACAGTTTATTGCAGAAAGGAATATTTTTTAAGGTTAAACTATTCTAAAAGTTTTTTTATATAGTCTTAAAAAAATTAGCTCAATTTGTAGTGGGTTTTCAAAAATGAAATGTGAATAAGTTTACAAGAAAAGTTTGCTATCAGTTTTGAATAAAGAAAAACAAATATGTAAATGAATAATATAAATATATATATATATATATATACAGTTATTGTATATATAAAAATTAAACTATACTATTATTCCATGTATGGGGTCGTATATCAAAGAAATATAGTTCTTTCAAAAGTGTTCATTCATTATACAAATTCATTATTAAGATTGTAGTACGAGTGAAAAAATGTAAAATATATAATTATTTTACAAAACAAAAAAATTTACAATTAGTTTTCCGACTATATTTACTTTAGCACCTTTTAATTCTATCCGTTTGGTCCATCGTCATATAATTTTTAATTATTTCGGTTCCTAAAAATGAACAATTTTAATTATACAATATTAAATCTTATAATGTATTATATTGTATCATATTGCTATATTTTTACATTCTCGGATACTTTACTTTTTCAACTCTCAAATCAATCGAGGTAACTTCTAAAAACTATTCTTAGCATTATTTTTGTTTTTAAATATATACAATATGTTATGCTCACTCTTATTCAATATACATACATATAAATGTTTATTTCTTAATAGTGAATTATACATACTCAGATTAGGACGCCCGAATTAAATAGAAAGATGTCTTTATTAATAAGCGATAGTATCCACTTAATGTACATAGGGAATACCAACTTAATTTATAGATCCGTTTTTTTTTAAGGAATAATTGTTTAGTCGATCATATGCATACATATTCATATGTATATGATAAGATTCCTCTTTATATTTTTAGTATAAAATTATATGCTTTAAAATGTTTAAAATCGTGTGATAAGTCACAAAAGATACTTAGTTGCCTACCAATCGGCTAATTTTTAAGTATGTACATGAGTACATATATCGTAAAATCCTAAGCCAATATATTTTTAAAAATAACAGCTATTTTCCGTAGCTATTTCTTGATTTCGTTGTCTTCTAGTTTTGTTATTGAATTTTAAAATATACAGTATAGGAAGGCTAAAGGTTAACTTCTAAATATTAATGGTTTTTACTGAATGTTCAGTCTAACATCAAGTTGGTGTACATAACATTGACTTAGCATATAGTATACCAGTAAATGAAACAGCCGCATATATACATTAATATAGGAACATATGTATACATTTCTCTGTATTTGCAGTTGACTGAAGTACTGATATATTTCTACTATCAAAGTTTTTAACTTTTGTTTTAATTATTCACTACCACACAGCTATTTCCACACACGTATGCAAACGTATGTAGATAGTAATATAAGCCGAAATTGAAATAGAATTTGAATTTTCGGCGCTTATATTGTACTTAAACATTAAAAAAGATTAAAAAATTAAAAAATTAAGAAAAGAACTTTTAATAAACTTTCAAAATTGGCAATCATAGAAGCAACAACCGTCGCAGTATCAAATTTTAATCAAATGGTAAGTTATTTTGAAATACAATTCTATGCTTTATTTTTTTATCTATACAACTATATCTACAAACATATGCTATGAACCATAACTATGCTGTATCATTCAAATCAACTACAATTACATATAAGATCCATATAATTATATAATACAGCAAAGCATGCTTAGCTAGTTAAATATAGACACTGGTACGACGAAACTACAATATTATTGATAGTTTTCGTTATAAACCAAAGACAATATTTCAAAACACTCACTGGGGTGTTTGATTGTTGATTTGAGTCTGAAGTGCATATACGTTATTTCGTTGATCATGCATGGAATACCGATGTACTTTTTTTGGTATAAATGTGATTAGATTTTAAGTAGATGTGCTAATATTAAACCATTTATAAAAAAAATTTGGTCCGTTTTTGTAGTAAGGGAGTTTTTGTAGTTGTATTAGAACTGGTAGTATTCAACTGAAACTAAAATGAAGTTAATGAAAACATTACCGTCCCTTCACATAATTTGTAGGAAAACTCTTTTGAAAATTCACATCGCAGCTTCTATATTTTGTTTTTAGATTTTTTATTTCTTCTCATATACATATGAATGTATATATATTACTGTGTATAAATAATGAGCGTACTCGTGAACTGTATTCGAAAACGTTGGATTGACTATTTTTATAACAGCCAACTCATGCAACGATACGATGTTCATCGTATCTAATACAGTACACTCTGATTCTGTTAGCATCCTTCCTTCTCTTCTTGTTCTGAATTAGTTTTGCTCTACGAGTGTACAGTATAAATTTAAATGAACATCCATATATTTTCTTTAAATACATACATTAGAAACATTGTTTGGTTGTAAGCAAAAATTTATTTCTACCATCTGCATTGACATTTAAATAACATTTTTAACTAAGAGTATCGCAGCGTACAATGTTTGTATTTTATGTATACGTATATTTACATACGTATTTAGTTGCTCGAAGTGGAAGACAAAAGGAAAATACCCCATTAACAAAATGCATGTTAGAGTAGAAATAATAATTAGAAATTAATATATATGTATATATATTTATTCTTTATAGATACATTAATATGTTCAAATTTATTATTTTTACTTATACTATACGAGTAACATAAACAATCTTAAAATCACAATTTTATTGCTGTAGTATACAAATTGGATGTCTTTTATAAGTAAAAAGTTAAATTCTACCACATCTATTAAAGTATACAAGTGTATAGATATGCATAAGTATATCAACTTGTTTGCTTTAATTAAAACATTTGCTTTAAAAGAAATATTAAGAGGATATTTTAAAATCTCTATATGCCTACATTTATTTTGACAGTAAAAGGACATATGTATGTTAATTCGTTAGCACTTGTGCACATCGGATAATAATATTTTTACGGAATAGATTTAATTAGTGAACTAAATGATGATTGTTTATCTCGACAAAGTTGTTCAGTAGCTTAGGTGAATACAATGTTCAGGTGGATTTATATAAAGACTACCATGTTGGCCAAATGAAATCGGTGATCACAGTAGGTTCCATCAAAATCGTGAGTAAATTCATCAAAAATTAGTCAATATATTGATTAAGATTTATGGAATCGAAATAGAGCATTCCAAACGGATCAATAGATTGCATTTGATACAATATACAACCTATTCGGCATCTTGCGAAACAAATAATAGGCAATCCCTGGCGGCGATCTAAAACGTTGATCTGTTGATAAAAAAAAGTTTCGAATCTAAAAAAATACTTAAAACGATATTTAATTCGTATTATAGGATAGCAAAATTTAGCATGTGTCGTTATTGAATTTCTAATATAAGTAGCAAAATAAAGCAACATTTTTTATTTGTAGTGAACGTAAGGTATTATGCTTATTGATACCTATTAAAGTTTTAAAAATTTTAAACAATTATGTTTACGAATATTCTTACTTTAGGATACCAAAACACCCACAAGTTCTTACCATCATCAAAGGGCGCCACGTACTCCTGAAAGTTATTTTAATGTACCGGAATCAATTTTACTTTTAAATATAGTGAAATCAGAAAGAATACAAAGTGCATTTCAATCAAATCGTAAAAATCACGCTAGCGTTTGGGAAATGGTAGCTGAAGTTTTAAATCGCTACAGTGCACGCAAGCGCTCTGCAAAACAATGCTGTAATCGTTACGAAAATTTGAAAAAAATTTATACGCAATTAAAAAAAAATCCAGAGCGACACGTACGTCGGAATTGGCCTTACATGTTTCTGTTTAAAGAAATTGAAGAACAACGTGGCGAATGTTGGGGTTCCAATGGCAAAAGGCTATCACTTATGCAGAAAAATAATAAGGAACTGTCATATTATCGGCGACGGCAGGCAACTGACATAGGCGAGCTTCTTAAACATGAAGCAACAATAGCTGTAGAGCAAAGTCTATTGCATAGTCTGACACATTCAACAGATTCAAATAGTAATAGTAAATTGGATCGTTTTTTACCAAATCATCTTGTTGAAACTCAATTACACGATGTGCCATATAACGAAATGCCTTTACAATTACAACCACCGCAAGTTATGTGTAAAGAAAATGATTTGCATAATGGAGAAAATTCCGTAAGGTTAATTGCTTCATCCTCTGCGCCAATTAGTGGTAATAGCTGTAATAGTGTAACAGAAAATGGCAGCAGTAGGAAAAACAACGCACAACTTGAATATGATAAAGATTGTAATGGTGCATTAAACTTGCAAACGAATGATAATAGCGTTTCGATGAAGTAAGTAAAAATAAATTCCAATTTTAATTCAAAACTAGTCAATGCATTTAAAGTAAATGGTATTTTGCCTTTGACAGATCGGAACCACTTTCAGAAGGAGAATTTAACCCTGATGACATTCAACTTATGCAAACAAATTATAACGGGTTGGTATATATTTATTTGTATTTTTGTTTTGAATTCGTAAAGCTTTTGTATTATATATATATTGATATACATTTGTATGTATATATGTATAAGCAGTACTTGCAAAAAAAGGACACGAAAAAAACTAATAATGTTAAGAATTTAAAAAAATGAACGTCTGTCAGATTGCGCTTCATTTGTATATTTCATTTTTATATTGAATTTTTTCAGTGTTCTGATATCTTTAAATTAAACATAGGATTTGATTTGAGCAATATATTAAGGTTTCATCTTTTTTTTTTTGCTTTATGCAAATAAATTTGAAACTACCGTTTTTTATCAGTTTTTGCTATTCATTTCATATATTTGAACTCATATCTCAGATTTTGACTTCTTACTTATTCTTCTTATTTGGCACTACAATCCAGTGTGAACCTTAGCCTCCCTCACGGTTCAGTACTCAAATCTTTCTTGCATCACCATACACGTTCTCATTTCATTTTGTTCTTGGCCTACCTCTGTGCCTGTTTGTCATCGGCTTTGCCTTGTATATGCTGGTCGGCTTCATCTCCGGTCCCATTTTACTACATGAGCAGCACATTGAAGCTTCTGCGACTTAATATATCTCACTATATTTTCGTTTCTTAGTAGTTCTTCAGTTTCATTATTTGTTCGTCTTTGAATAGTTTCTGCATTAATTTGGATTTGACTTACTATTTTTATTTCGAAAAATTTTAAAGCTCCTTCGTCCGCCCTCGTCATTGTCCATGCTTGGATAGTAATCTTCATTTAATTTAGTCCAAATATTTATAGAAAGGTCTATTTGCTGCCTGTATTCTATTTCTTAAAGTTGCTTACAACCTCAAAATTGTATTCACCAATTGCTATGTGTTCCGTACCGGAACTCTCGTTCCTTCTAGTTAGCTTGAGTTATTTAGTTTCACTTTCATTTATTCTCAGACCAACTTTTTGAGTGCTTTCGTCTACCTTTTTGAAGACATTTGATAGATACCTTTCGCTTTTTGCAATATCGTCTGCATATGCACAGATCTAGTACGACTTTGTTATATTGCCGATATTTTCATGGGAGTAAATGGCCGAGATTTTCATGAGTAAATGGCGCAGTGTAATGTTAATATAAATAGAAGTGTCGAAAGGCTGTTATCATCCTATTTAACTCTGGAGCTTATGGCAAACGGCTCGGAGAGGTGTCTATTGAGAATAACCTTGCCTGAGGAATTCCCAAGGATCATTGCTCATTGCAAACGGCTCTGAGGAATTCTCAAGGATCATTGCGACAAATCGAATAAGTTTTTTCGGGGCGCACGCCCACGCCAGAGCCTTATTATTTTAAGGAGTAAAGAGTAACATCGATCAGCGAAATTGGTCTATATTTGCCGCGCTCAAGTTTGTTGCCTTTCTTATAAACTGGGAAGATTAAACTACTTTTCTATGCTTCTGGCATTTGTTCGCTGTGCATTATTTCACATATCAAGTAGTACAATAAGGTTTCTACCTGGTCAAATCCGTATTTATACAGCTCAGCTGTAATATTGTTCTGGCCTGGCGTTTTCTCAACTCTAACCTATTCACCGAATTTTTTACGTCGCCTAGGCTTGGAGGATCATAAAAAATATTATTATCGTTACCGTTTCATTTATTCTGTTAAAATTTAATGAGTCGGTGAAATGCTCCTTTCATCTCTATTGGTTTGGTTTCTTTCAGTGAGTACTACCCCATTCTTAACCTTGCATGCAAAAGGTCTTGGTTCATATTTGATACCAATAAAATTTATTTGACTATGAGAGCCCTTGTATTGTTTCTCTTTCTTTCCTCATCTATTTGTTTATTTTTTGTCTTGTGAAACTCATATTTTTTCTATCTACAAAGCTTATACACAGTTTTATTTTTCGCGGTAACACAGGGTAGCTGTTCTTGTACCTTTATTTATCATATTCATTCTCGCTGTATTTTTTGTTGCAATTGCTCTCCCACATCCATTATCGAACAGTTCTACATTTCGCATAGCTCTCATCTCTTCAATTGCTTCTTTTGCTGAATCGTGTGTTGCGCTTTCTATTGAGAGGTATTGACTTTTTTTTAAACAAATATGTCTAGGAATTAATATATAATCCTATATAATTGCTATTTAACCCTAAATTCAGTTACAAGTCAAAGATATGATTATTCTTATGGTTTAAGTTCACAAAGATCACAGTTTTAGTAATTAACAAATTAATGTGCCAGTTGGAATTACATTACATGATCTTGCTGTAGTTACTAATAGTGCTATTTTTCGGATATCGTAAAAAACCGAAGTTATGCAATTATTCGATTAATCGTATAGCAAAAAAGTCTCCAGAGTTGACCTATTTTTGTAAATATGTCATTTTATTACATACCGGACGGATTTTGGCAAAAATGACCTCATGATCTCCGATTTGGCTGAAATTTTTTTATGAACTCCTTTTATCAAATAAGAAAAGCCCCCAAATCTCGGGAAAAAATGTTGTAATTTTTCTTCTAGGAGATATGGGCCCATGAGGTTTTGAGAATTGACATTGTAAACACATTTTCAAATGGCTATAGCTTAAGTTCTATAAATGGTAGGAACTTGAAATTTGCTGCATTTTAAAGATAATTAATTGAACTTTTAAGAAATTGTTTAAACAATAAAGATTGTTTATATTTAAGTATTTATATAAACCGTTAAATTTCAAAAAAAAAATTTTTCTCAAAACACGTGCAACAGATACAACTATGAAAATAATAAAATTGGGTGTGATACATATGTTAATTGGTTTTTGCGAAAGGGTCACGACTTACTTTCCAAACGGTACAAAACGTTTGTTTGAACAAACGCAGTAAATTTCAAGTTTCTACCGTTTATAGAACTTGAGATATAGCCATTTGAAAATGTGTCCACAATGCCAGTTCTTAAAACCCCATGCGTCGATATCTCCTCGAAAAAAAGATGACAACATTTTTTCCCGAGAAACGGGTCTTCTTATTTGATAAAAGGAGCTCATAAAAAAAATTTCAACCAAATAGGATATCATGAGGTCATTTTTTTACCAAAATCTGTCCGATTTGTAAAAGAATAATCCAAATCCTGAGTCTTCGAACATTCGGATTTGCGATTATTATACGCAGAATTCTTTAGCAAAAAAGAGAGCATTAAATTTAAAATTCCGTGCATCACACAAATAAACACAAATTTTTTTAGGAATAATAGAATTTGTTGTTGTTTGAGCGATTTTCTGTGTTTGCTATTTTACTCAAAAAATTATATGAGTGTAATGCTGTTGTTTATTTTATTTAGTTTATTTTATATTATTTTAGTTGCTTTGTAGGTAAAAAAAGACTGAGAGAAAATTTGTTTCGTATAGAAACACATTCCTTTTTACATTGTGTTCTTCGCGTGTTCTAGGATTTGATATAATTTCAAACACTTCCCCTTAAATTTAGCTCCCGCATAACAAAGTTTATATGAACTATTTTGTTTTAAAACGTTGACGTCCTTCATACCAATTGCATGCTTTACGGATGGTAAACCTTTCGTAAACACCTCTGCTAACATTTCATCAGTAGGTTGGTACTTCACTTTGATGATGCTCAGCAACAATATCTCGAACAAAATTATGGTAAATGTCGACATGTTTAGTGTGGTTATAAAAAACAGAATTTTTCGTCAACTTATCGGCACCCTGGTTATCGTCATAAATTATTTTAGCGTCTTTTTGTTTCAAAATTGGTTCGATGTCAGATAACGATATGTATTCTATCTCTGTACTATACATTGCAACCGTCCGTTGCTTTCGTGATTCCCAACTTACGGCCCACTGGCCAGTAAAAAAACATATTCAGTGTAGGATCTTTGGTCATCAATTGAAGCGCCTCAATCTGCATCAGCATATGCAATCAGTGGCTGGTTTGATTTTTCATACACCAAACCGTAGTTTTCTGTACCCTTTAGATACCGCAGCACCGTTTTGGCCGCTATCCAATGTTGCTTACCAAAATTTGCATTACATTGACTCAATGCGTTTACATCATGAGCAATGTTTGTACGTGTTGATGTAGATAAATACATTAAACTGCCAATTAAATTTTGATACGACATGTTTTTCATCTTATCTAGCTCACTATCGGATTGTGGAGACATTTCTTTCGATAGTTTCTCGTTTATGTTCATTGGCGTTTTAACTGATTTAGAATTGTGCATGTTAAAACGTTTTAAAATTTCGCTTACATAGTTTTCTTGTGACATGGTGATCTTACCATTACGCACACCTTAATTAATTTCTATGCCCAAGCAATATTTCAGTAACCCTAAATCACTCATTTTGAAAGATATCGCCAAATCCATCTTCAATTTGATTAAGTCATTAGCATTATTTGATGCTATCATTAAGTCGTCATCGTAAACTAAAACAATAACTGTACTTTTTTCACTACATTTTAAGTACATACATAGATTGGCATCTAAAGGCATCATACCTATTTTCTTCAAACATACATCTAGCTTTTTGCACCATTACTTGCCCGACTGTTTCAAATAGTAAATCGATTTCTTCAGCAAACATACTTTATCGCCAGCAATTTGTGTTTTTTCTTGTTTCGGACCGATATCCTGAAGCTCGCCAGGAAATTCCAAATATAGTTCTTCTTCAATATCGCCATTTAAGTAGCTACTAACAAAATCCAAATGATGAATTTGAAACCCAAGTTCAACAGCAATCGCCAATAATAGTCGAATTGACTCTATTCACGCCACGGGTGCGAAAGTTTCGAGGTAATTAATTCCAGGCATCAGTCTAAAACATTTTGCCACAAATCTTGCTTTGTGGCGCTCAACAGATCCATCAGCATTTAATATGGTACGAAACACCCATTTTAGTTCTGTTATCTTTTAATTTTTGGGACGATCTACAACAATCCAAGTGTTGTTTTGTTTTAGAGATAAATATTCATTTCCATTCAAAATGCATGTCGCCTTTTAACACTTCCGCAGCAGTTTTCGGGGCTTCAGTCTGTACTATATTTGCAACATATGTCCGTTGTTCACATTCTGATAGACTGTCTTCAACCTCTACCTCTGATTTTCGGTGTTTCCTTTTGCGTGGTTGGAACATTACTCTCATATTTCAGTGTATATTTATTTGAAATATTATCAGCTTCAGGAATCATTATATATTTGTCTGCATCGCAAGTATTGTATTATTTATTTAATTTGAACGCTTGTATCATCATACAACTCGACAAAAGTTCGATTTTTACGCTCGGTTACATCACTTTTTTGAACGCAAAAGCTTTGGCTTTTTTCCAGTTTTTCTTTCAGCCATTGCCTTAAATTCTTTGAATTTTTCAAAGATTTCATTCTTCTTCTTTAAGAAATATATTTCGCACTATTTTAAATAGTCATCAATAAAGGTAACAAAATATCGATTGCCACCAAATGAATTTACGCGTATTGGTCTGCATACATCACTATGCACAAATTCTAGTAAGTCTTCTGTATGCGAATTCTAACTAATAAATGGTAACTGCGTTTGCATCCTCTTAATGCATATTTCACAAACTGATAACTTATCATCAAGTTTGACATTTACGCCAGAAACCTTTTCATCACAAATCATACGTTTCAAATCGTGCTCGTTAAAATGTCCAAAACATGCATGTAGCTCGGTCAACGTTAATAACTATCATTATAATGTTATTATCACCCGGGCGTTTTACATGCGCTTTATGTTTGTCAAAAATTACTTTAAAACCAGGAACAAATTTAAAAGTAAATTTGTTCTGAGATCAGGAACATACAATACATTTTGCAATGTTGCTAATGAACCATTTTTAACTTTAATGTTAATGTTGCCAACGCCTTCAGTTCTTGGTAAAATTCTATTTGCCAAATTCAGTTGATTGTGGATTTTTGAAACTATTGAATTTTGCTTTTGTAGAACACATGTGCGATGACGCACCAGAATCAACGTATCGTAATATATTGTTTTTACTATTTGTACACATGGTCACCTTTGAACATTGTAGGGTTTCATGTTTTTCGTTCTCCTTTCTATATTTCTTATGCTTGCATTCACTTGCTTTGTGCACTTTTTTACCACATGAGTAACAAGTAATGACATATTTGCATTTTTGTTGCTCTCTTTTATTGCTTTTCTTTGCAAAAAGAGCGTCAATTTCGCCTCGCTTCTAATTCTTGCCTTGAATTCCTCAATAATTTTAATTTTTAATGTTTCCAAGTCCAACAACTTTTCCTGTGTTTCAATTGCAATGCGAAATGTTTTATATTCCTCTGGTATACAATATTCCTAATAATAAAATAACGAGCAAGTCATTTAGAATTTCTAAACCGATATCTTTAAGTTTTTCTGCGATATCAAAAAATTGCTTCAGATGATCTCATATGTCATCGCCACTTTTCATTTTTAGCAAAATTAAAGATTTTAGTAATGTAGCTTTTCTTGCTGGTCCTTTTGACTGGTACACACTTTCCAGTTTGCTCCAAATTTCTTTTTTTTATATGGCTTAATTCGGACGCACTAATCGCCGGAATAAGGTCTGCCTGTGCCTTCGCATCGTTTTTGTTTCATTTGGCCAAATCACCCGATGCTGGTTTTGTGCCAATAACGTCTTTTTTTACCAACAACGCCTTTGCTTGAATTTTCCACGTGCCATAATAACTCGATTTTCACGTTTAGACTCATAACTGTTTTTATTGTGTTGTACGACACAATTAAAAATTTCTCATTCACGACGAACTAATTTCACGACAATTTAATTTCATTCGATTTAAGCTATGTGCAGTGCTAGCGTGTTCGGCCCTTAACCTGTTGGTTTGTAAGGTAAAAAAGACTGAGACAGAATTTATTTCGTATAGTAACACATTCCCTTTTACATTGCGATCTTCACGTGTTGCTAGATTTGATATAATTTCCAAAAATTTTATATAAATATTTTATTTATATTATAATATATTGTTTATATACTATATATTAAAAATAAAAAATTTATATTTCAAATAACTTAAATTTATAATTTATATTAAGGAAATTATATTAATGAATATTTGAAAAATAATATAAAATACATACATATGTAAAAAATTTGATAATATTAATTTTCATGAATTCAAAAACATATTACTTTTATTATTTTATTGGTAATACAAATTTTATGAAAGTTTTCATTTTTCTTTCTTAAAAAAATTAAAACGTTTACATTACATTTTCCTAATATGCGAATTTACATTTTATTTAGATATTTCCATACAATATTATACATATCTTAAGTTTATTTTCTAGAAATTAGGATTCTAAAATTTACCCTTAATTAGTACATTGTACTAACAACAGTAACTACAACAAAAAAATCATTATGTTATTATCTACATATAAGTTAATGATCATTTATTTTAATGATTATTATAACTATTAATCAATTGTATCAAAACAAATATTTCTCACGGTATATTGTTTTGATACAATTTTATCAAAACAAGTTACCGTTGTTTAATTTTTGCAAAACAATATCCCATATTGTTTGAGAGTTATAATTATTGTAAAATTATTTTTAAGTTTATTTAAAAATACGACGTGCAAGTGATAACAATTAGTTAGTAAAAATACTATTAGTATAAAGATTATAAAAAATACTATTTTAATAAATAAATTAATTAATATAAAGATTATAAAAAAATATTATTCTAAGAAATAAATTAATTTCTATATAAATTTGCGCTTACCCGCGTTACTTCAACAGCTCATATATCATAATAAAGCATTTCTGTCTAATAATTATGCATTAAAGGCTATAACTAACCTTTTCTATAACTAATGTTAAAGGTTTTAATTTGTAAATTAGTTTAAATTTCTATCACTAAAAAAATAATGTTTTTATAATGCATAAATGCTGTTAAATTTTTACATATACTTATATATTTTATATTATATTTCACATTTTCATCAATATGATTATTATTGCTTATGATTATTTAATATAAGTTATAAATACTAATATTAGATATTTAAAATGAAAATTTATTATTTAATAATATGTAATAAAATAAAAAAAAACCCAGTAGAAAACGGATCGATCAATCATCAAAGACGTCTTCAAGGTAAGGATATATACATGAAGACCGATCGATCCAAATGTACGACGGTCTTCGAAGACATTTCGAACAAATTAGCTAAATGTCTTTAAAGATATTTAACGTACATATCTCGAAGACTGTCTTGAAGACCATGTCTTGTATAACGGACGCATTCGATTGAACGTAGTGTGATCTTATGTTTTAATGTTATGCTTTAAAATTAAATTAAAAGTAAGTTATATATTATTACAAATTATAAATTTATTCATCATCAGTTGTTGATTGGTTCACCTTTCCATTTGCCCGAAAGTTTCACCTTTTTTACTGGAAAACATTACACACATATAATATAAATTTCTACGTAAAATACCAAAGACACAAAATCGTTCAAACAACAACAAATTCTATTATTCCTAAAAAAATTTGTGTTAATTTGTGTTAATTTGTGTGGCTCACGTTCATTTACATATTGTGCTCTCCCTTTAACTTTTGCTAAAGAATTCTGCGAATAATAATCACAAATCCGAATATTTGAAGACTCTGGGTTTACGAAAAACCCAATTTTTTTTCAATTCCGGATACTTCGTTTACTATCCGATAAGGGCTATGTTATGTAGAGTGTCACGGCCACAGCAAAAATGGCTCTTTCGGGTTTTGACGAAAATGCATGTTACGTCGAGTATTATATCAGTATTGTCAAATTCGTATTTTTACTTGAGGCCATTTATGCAGAGTGTCTCGGGCACGACAAATTACGCTGTTTCGGGCTATGCCGAAAATGCATGCTATGCAGAGTGTCACATCAGTATTACCAATTTTGTATTTTTACTACATCTTGATATTTCTTGGTTGTTCCTAAGTTTAAAAGGAAATTTAGATATGCTCACTTTCAATTTGCTACCAAAAATAACTAGCAAGAAAAAACTCATGGAGTTTGTAATAATCTTAATTTATTATAATGTTATCTTATAATAATTGTTAACAGTACTTACGCGTTTTTTTAAAATCGGAAAGTGTAATAATTATATTATTAGCGATTTATAAAAAAAATTCTGTGCTGCTTACTGCCATTTTTTCTCCAAAACGTATTAGAATTGTAGTAATTTGCTCCTAAAAGGCGCAAATTCTAAAATTTATTACTAAACAACACTGTTTTGACTTAGTGGCGGGGCAAAAATACGCCGGCTCTCATGCCGGAGTTTAAACGGCCGTATTGTTTTTTCTCTCATTCTCAAATTTAAAATTTAGATTGAAAACAACAACTATTGTACTCATGCCGTGCCCGAGACAGTCTGCATAACATGGCCCTTGGTTGTTCTTAAATTGAAAAGGTAATGTAGATATGCTCACTCTTAATTTACCACCAAAAATAACCAGTAACAAAAAACTTATAGAGGTTACAAAAATTCTAATTTATCATTAGGGGTATTCAGGCAACTGATTAGTTGCTCAGTAGTTGATTACAACAAAAATTTGCACACAAAAATGAAACTAAGCAGAGAATCAACTATTTCGGTGATTCTCAGATTAGTACAAATTTGATTAATAGTGCTGCCAGTCCCAAGTGTCGTAATAATAACTTAAAATGAACTTTTGTATAGAAATTTGTTAGCTATCTCTCTCAGCTGTTTGAATTGTGTGTAAACAATTTTCACTGTTAACGTATGTTTCGCTTTTGCTGTTGATGCGAGTGCTGCCAAGGCATTTACACACAACAAACTAATCAGATTACGCATTTTGGGTCGTTCAAGCAACTGATTAATATCAAAATGCTAAATTTTTTTTATATGAAGTTTTTGAATCAACTAAGCAACTAATCAGTTGCCTGAATACCCTTATTATGTTTTCTTATAATAATTGTTAACAATACTACCAAAATTATACTCCTTTCCTCAAAATCGGAAACTGTACGAATTATATTATGAATGATTTATAAAATAGGCTGTGAGGCTTCCTGACATTTTTTCTTCAAAACCTTTTGAAATTGTAATAATTTGCTTCCAAAAAGCGCAAATTTTGAAATTTATTACTGAACAACACTGCTTTACCTAAGTACCGAGGCACGAATAGCCCGGCTCTCATGCCGAAATTTGAACCGACATATTGTTTTTTCTCTCACTCTAAATTTTATAATTTGCATTGAAAATAAGAACAACAATTTTACTCATGCAATTTTACTGATGATTGATAACATATACTTTTAATCGAATATTCAGTGGAATTGTTAGCATTTATACATTATAAATTGTTATAAGTTTTTACATTGCAAAAACTACATTCTTAAACATTTTTGATATTTAAATATATTTGAATAGTTTATTCCTTGATTAATAATCTTTACTTTTCTTAAGGTCACAAAACTATTATCCACAAAATATTGATCCAAATATTTTACATCCGGATGTCATCGTTGATACAGATAATCTTTCAGATTGCACAAGCGTATCTGTGAAAACGAAACGCAAATTTTCAACTTCAACAGATGGGGATAGTACAAATTATGAATTAATCGAGTATCTTAAAAGACGTGAGAAGCGTGATGAGGAATTATTGAAACGTATGGATGCTCGCGAAGAACGTCTATTGAGCCTGTTTGAAAGGACTGTTATCGCCATAGAAACTTTAGCACAAATAAATTTTAATAAAAATTGAAGTTATTATATGCTACGTAATTAATTGGAACCAAAGAGATTCATAAGTTTTGACAGTTATATATTAAGTAGTTAGCTTGGAACCTTATATAGATAATAAGAAAATAATGCCTGAATGATACTTAAGTTATTTACTAATATATTTTTATCGCTTTACATATAAATTATTTAATAATAAATTTACATTATTTGATATGTATTTAATTATAAATTCTAATGTGCCATTAAACAAACAGATTGTTGTAAAATTATGTCTACACTATTACTTAGTAAGTCTTAGTAAGGAAAATATATTAAACTGCGTTATCATATGCAACACATCTTTTCATAAATCTTAAATTTAAACGCTGATGTCTGTTCAATTATGTGGATATAATGTTAACAAATAAAAATTTTCGTTTCTGGAAGATTCAATTCTGTAGCAAGTATGCCAAGATCTATGTATATTTACAGCAGTACATTTTAAGGGACATTTAAAATCAGTTCTCTGTATAGTTTTGGAAGCCTTTTACACACTTTTACCACAGACAAGTAATAGAACATATTATTATACCAAACAATAAACAACAAAATATGTAAACGATCGTATTAATTGACGAAACAAAAAGTGAATAATGTATCCAAACACTATTGTACAAGCAGCACCTATTCTCAAAACAAACAACGTTTATCATTATACAGCATGAATGCTCCAATAGAACAACTTCTGGTTGCTTAAGAATTACTTTCTATCACTGCCTAAATCAGGAAACATATAACAAGTAAAAAAATTTTAAACAAACTTGTGGTTAATAAATTCATGAAAATACAAAACGAACTACGGAAAATTGAATAAAAAGCGTTTTTGTAGAAATATACACTTAGAGTTTTTCTGCTCTGCGTACAGAAAGTAAATTTTGTTTCAACATATAAAAAATTACTAAATAAATAAATTTTTTAAATCAATTTTATTTTTTATTAGTACTTTTATTTGTTATCTTCATTTTAAGCTAAAAATTATAAAGGATATTTTCACCGCAAATCCAAATCATGCTTCTGTGAATTATGAAAGGAAAAGACCATCTTGCCAACTAGAAAGGATGTTAAATCTATAAAAACATGCAAAGGAAAATGTTAAGGGTACATTGAGACCTAAAATCATAGATCTGTTGAAATAAAAACAATCTTAAAAAGAAAATAGGTCGACGTAATGCTAATATCAGAAACCGAACTTTCTTTCAAATTTTCTTTGAAATTCTGCACTATAAACTTTATCACATATGTGCCCAAATATCAGCCTGAGAATCAACTCCACCCTTTTCTAAAATTGGTAAGCAAGAATATCTTTTTTTAACATTAGATACATTATCAAAGAAAAGCGTAAGATGAGATAACATAACATAGGTGAAAGACGAGATTCCCTGCAGATAAAACAATTTATGTAATTTCGCAAAAGCCCTTCTTATAAAGTACAACAATAGTCGCACGTCCTTATACCTCCAAAAGCTAAGTGCTTCAAGTGATACAAACTACTCCCTCTGGAAAGCCATAGAAAATAATAACAGACACAGACAGACTTACACACAAGACCGACAACTCATGCACAAGAAGCGACATAGAAAAAGCAGAAACATTTGCTTTATATCTAGAACGATAACCAAAATATGTCAGATATTATGAAACAAAGGATAAATATTCTACAAAAGCATTACTAATTAGAACTTCATATTAAAAAAATATTCTAGTAATGAAGTTAGGGTAATTTCTAGTAATAGCGAAATTAAAGATAAAAAAACCTCCATGATACGATTTAATCACAGGCATGACCTTGCAGCAGCTACCATCAATAGGGATTGTGTTTCTCACTGTATAAGTGAGATTATTAAGGTCGTGTTAGTAAATTGATTTATTGCGTGATACATAAACCAGGAAAAAGCCCAGAAGACGTCAAATCACATCACGCAATAAATGCGCCTTTCACCGATTACTCAACAAAACAGATTCATCCCTGACCATCAATTCGCCAAAGACTTGCCAGTCTTTGTATTTGATTGGATATGGCATGAGAGCCATACTGAAAACTGAATCTATCCTTAAATTATTTCATATTTATTAAATCATACCTCTCGGCAAGACACTTTTCATTAAGCATGATAATGAAATTACAGAACTTCATGATATAAGAAGTAGGAGTACCTCAAGATAGCATAATGAGAACAATGCTTTGTCTTTTATATACTGCGGACCATCGCCTTACCGCTCGCCTTACCGGCACATTTGCAGGCGACACAGCTGTTTTATTAGTGGATAGTGATTCAATCCATGCTTTTACCAAACTATAAACCTGACTTAACAATGTTGCCCTCTGGATGAAAAATTGGAGTTTCAACCCAAATTAAACAAAATCTGTCCAGGTAATATTTACTACAAAACGTTCTATCTGTTCGTATATTTTAATAAACAATGACCAATTATCGCAAGCTGTTGAAACCAAATACTTGGGAATACATCTGAATTGGATTGTAAACTAACCTGCAGAACACACATATTCAACAACCGTAAAGCATTGGGTCAAATTGCGAAACTTATTTTTGTTCCTTAGTCGAGTTTTGTTCCTATATGGAGTTATGGCGTCCAATTATGGGGTACTGCAATAAATTCAAACCTAGCAATTATCTTGCAGTTCCAATCGATAATAGTATGCATGGTCACAAATGCACCTTGGTATATAACGAATCAAAGAAGTAATATTTCGAATTATAAAGAACTATATATATGCACCCAAACTCACTGGTTACACATCTGAAGTCCAACTCTTTTATAAAGCTGAGAAGAAAAACTTCGAGAAACGTCTTAGATCATTTTACCTCTGGCCTGCACATATCTTATTTAATTATCTTATTTAATTTATACACTTCCGCATTTTTGTCAAAATTATGTAGCCAAACTTCTACATGGATCGTTTTACCATTATAATAAGGAATAATTTTATCAAAATTTTCTGCCGTTATTCCCATGGTAATTGAATTTTCGTCTTCTCATTTAAACTTTTCACTAAGCAGATATAGTAATGCATCAATATTGCTCTAACCTGGCATTTTTATTGCGTTCTCCTTGTTGGTTTCTGATTTTATGTACTCGTTATATATGAGGCGTTTTCGTTTGTAAGCATGTCACAAAAGAACAAATAAAATAAGCGCTTCTTTCAATGGCAACTCTGGAAAAACTGGAAATTTTGTTTGTATTTGCAAAACACATAATAAAATTTAAAGGGAAAATTAACAAAATGAATAATTCTTTGCAATTATTGGTAAGAAAATTTCATTTTTTAAATGATTGTGAATAAAATTTGTTTTTTTCAGGCTTTTTCTACGTTAATAGAAAAAAATGGTTAACTAAAAAGAATTGAGTATGAAAATAGAGTGAAAGAAGTTCTTGACATATTTGATAGTGCATGTTCGTCTGAATCGGATTCAGAACCGAAGCAACATGAAAAATGTTCCAGTTTTGAATCTATTATACTATTGAAACTATGAGTGCTCAGAACTTTAAACAGCATTTCCGACTACAACGAGAAACGATAGAAGTCATTATAAGTACGAAGGTTGTAAACTAAAGTTTCTTAAATAATTATACCATATTTATTTCAGCACTGTTTTCACAATCTGAGTACTTTCCAAAACAATTTAGTGGTGGAAGACAACGCGTGGGATGCAGAAATCAATATATGTACATCTGGTATGTAAGTAATACAGTTACTTACAGACAGCTGGCAAATCTTTTTGGTGTTGCAATATCACTGGCTTGGGGTACAGTCCGGCATGTAACAGGTTTCTTCATATCAATAAGCCATGAATATATTATGTGGCCAGGAGGATCAATTGCAGCCGATGTTATGAAGAAGTTCGAAGAAAAGCATGAAATACCAGGTATAATAGGAGCAATACACTGCACGCATATTCCAATTAAAAGACCAACATGTCATGGTGAAGATTTTTTCAATCGCAAACAATACTATTCCATTGTTTTGCAGGCTGTTGTAGATACAGACAAAAAATTTTTGAATATTAGTTGTGGTGAACATGGATCCTTGCACGACTTTACAGTTTTGAGAAGATCTGATATATACCGACGTGCACAGTTAAATCAGAGTGAACTATTTCCAAACTCATCACTTATTATTGGAGATACTGGAAACTTAGATGAAAACCAAAAAAAATTTAACGAAAAGCATTCCTCTATACGAATGATAGTAGAAAATAATTTTGGTGTACTAAAAAGTCGCTTTCGCAGACTATCAAAGTTTACAGAACAAAGTAATTTGGTTGCAATCACGAACATCGTAGCCAGTGTATATGTTCTGCACAACATTTGTATAAGTAAGGATGATTTTTGCGAAAACAATGACGAACACAATAGTGTGGAAGAAACGGCAGATCAACCAGAATGTTTTGATACTTCAGAGTTGGATGACTCAATTGATTAAAGACAAAACCTATTTAATTACTTGCCAAGAGAAAATATTATTTAGATTTAAAACTAAATAATGAAAATAAAGTACAAACAACAAAATATAGAAAGAAATTGTGTTTATTGAAATTATAAAAAAAAACAAATAAATAAACTAAATAAAATAATAAACTAAACTAATTATGGATTTAATGACTTCACAACGGCCTCCAACAGTGACAATTTTTTGCGCTCCATTTCTTGATCAACCGCCCAATATCCGTCCACTGGATATTGGATATTATTAACAATTTTGTTGTCTTAGTTTCTGTTTCTCTTCCATTTCAATTTTTTTCAATTTAAGCTTCTCCTCATAGTACATGTCGCGAGCGGAGTGCTTGCGTACTTTTTCTGTTGACAAACGAGAAGTTGAAGATGGTGGTGGAGTTGAAGTCATTGATCCGATTCCACTTGGCGCTGGTTTATTGTTGTCTATTGTCACTTTATATGCTTTCATTAAAGTCCGCATTTTTCCTTCTAGACACAGCGCCGTTCTTTCTTTATCCTGAAATAAAAGAAAAAGTAGATAATAATACTGTAATGAACCTTTTCTGGCGGTTCGTTTAGAGCTGGGATAGCTCAGCCTTGTCCAAGGTCCTCACAAGAAATTTGTTTTGTTGCAACCCTGAATTCTGAAGGACTGAATTGAAGGCAAACTAAATCGATCTATACAGCTGAACCCCTCTCGATACGCGACACGATATAATACAAGCACACATGACTGTTAAAGCTACGTGTGATGTATTACAGGTCGTAGACAACACGCCCTTCCCTGTACACTGTTAAAGCGTCCAGGGGTCAGAGACGTTGGGTTACTGTTAAAGCAACCTATCGCTTCCTACACTATGGTATAGACACACGTGACTGTTCAAGCTACGTGTGTTACACCTCGTGCAGCCTAGGTTCAGTAACTGCTGAAGCCCTGAATCTCGCTTACCTTTTCAACCCTTAACTCAATCCTTCAACCCTATTTGCGATAGCTACCTACAAATTTACCTTTAACCACTCGTCGCCTTTACATATAAAATATTTCCAATCAACAAAATTATACTCAATGTATTTAATTTTATACAATTTGTAAATATATATTTATTATTTTTCTTTTAGTATTGACATTAGCTATTTAAAAAAAAATTTATTTTCCAAACACATATATCGCTTTATAAAATTTAGTTTTAAACAATTCAAACACAATTCATGATATTTTACGTGCTATATTATTAATATTTAAATTATTTTGTTTTACAATTTATTTTGTCTTAGTTCTTGTATTTAAGTGATTTTCTTTTAACAGTTTACGTTTCCTTCTATATTCAAAAATTTAGAACTTTCTATGAAGCTTAATTTACTTTAATCGTTTGCATATCACAAATTTTTGTTTCTTTTTTTCAAAAAAAAATATCTCTTTACAAAATTTAATTTTTAAACAATTCATTGGTTATAGTTTACTTATATATATTTGAGTAATTTTCTTTTAACAGTTTGCGTTTACTTATTTCGTTTGCACATCACAATTTATTAGTGATATTTTACGTTATTTAATCTAATATTAAAATATCTTTTTTTAAAATTTAATTTCAAACAATTCATTAGTGATATTTTACGTTCTATAATATAATATTAAATTCTCTTTATAAAATTTAACTTATCCAATATCCAGTAGTCAGTTACTTGCACCTTCGCTGCCGAAATCGATAGTGTTAAAATATAGCTATGTCACTGCGTAGAAACCGAACAAGAAGCCTTCTTCCTGGTGCACGCAGTTTTATATCGTCAACGGTCAACGGTATCAGCTGTAGCTACGTTAAAGCAAAGAATCTATAGCACAAAGAAGTGCTACGCTCATACAAACGAAATACCCACTTTATTTTGCTGGTGGATTTATAATAAATCCACCCAACCTCATGCAACAATGTTCGATCGAGTCACAACTGGTATGATGTTCAGTTCAAACTCATTGCAACCCACAATTGTTTTTATACGCCTGTTTCTTTTGCCTTTCTTGTTTTTATTTGTCTATTTAATTAATATACATTGATTAGTAGCGAAGTGAATGGTAAAGAAATCCCTGAAACAATTTTACCATATACTTTGTTGCTTTATTTTCTTGTACTGAAAAGGCTCATATCATAGGAGTAAAGAGTAATAGAATATATTTTTTTTTATTGCAAAAAATGATGCACTACAAAAACTATTATGTATGTACAAATGTGATATTGGTGACATTAAGTCTGCAGTACATAAATAGGTATGTTTTTATTGCACATTTGTGCATATATTTTACCTCAAATGGAACTACTTCTTAATAGTTTGAATTTTTGGTGACTTTTTGTAATTATTTTAAAAAATAGTTGCAAGATTCATATAAAAGTTTTTGAAAAGTATTTTAAAAAAAATATTTGAAATGTAAGAAAAATTTTAATGCAAAAATGTGTAGAAGTCACTAAAACCACTATTAATGCCTTCTGGTTTGAGGAAACGCATGAATGCTATTTACACCGGATTGAATTGTTAAAATTGGTGTTTACGATATTGCTTCCGAAACATTGCGCATGGGCAACATTTAAAAATAAAGCTTCATAGAATGGAAAAAATCAGATTTGAGACATAAATAAATTTGTAGTATGTTTTAACACTACAATTCATACCCATAGCAAACAGGTAATTTTGTTTTTGTTTTATACTATTAAATTCAAAACTTATCAAATGTACACAATTTTGATTTCGTCACTGAAATGCTGTTTGATCGCTTGAACATTTTACAGCGAACAAACATACAAACATGCATATAATATAATACAGAGGGTTGCATGTATGATTGAATACGTATGCAGTCGGGCTTTTGTCAGCCTTACTTGACTCACATATAGGTTTGAACTGAACATCATATCAGTTGTGACTCGATCAAACATTGTTGCATGAGGGTGGGTGGATTTATTATAAATCCACCAGCAAAATAAAGTGGGTATTTCGTTTGTATGAGCGTGGCACTTCTTTGTACTATAGATTCTTTGGTTAAAGTTCAACGACCGTTGATCAAAGCTCGTTAGCTGATCCCACTGCAATGCACCAGTTAAAATCCCGCTTTACGGCGAATTCTATCTCCTATTCATGTGGAATAGGAGTTGTTTTTGACTAAGCTTTGCTTTCGTTCAAGAACCTTTGCGCAAAAGCTTTCTTAGTTTGACAGGTCTCGTTATTAACATCTTGTTTTGATCTTATTTGTTTTTTTTAATAAAATGTTGTGCTGGTTAACGTGTTTAAATGACAGTGAAAAATTATTTTAAAATTAGTTTGTTCAGTGCAAAAGTTATGTTACTGCCGGCAATGGATTGCGGTGAGTTAGTTTGTTAATGTTTTTATCACTACTTAACAAATTTTATTTTTTTTTTAATACAGGAATCTTTGAGTTAATCAATTCAAGTGAGTAATGCCTGTTAAGTGTTATGTGACTATACCCACGACGTTGGAGCAATAAAATTTTTAATAAATAAAATTTTGGTTGTTACCATACATTTCGCCTGGTTATACAATCATTCGTCAAACTTACAGTAATGTTTTTTGCGACCATGTCTTCTAATACATTAAAATAAGCCGCCCTCTTTTTCTTTGTGTGTTCGAACTCGTGCTTCCTTGCTAAATAGCAATGCAGAAACCCAATTCTTTCTGCATTGATCCACCGTTTTCGTGATGTTACAATATGACTATAAATATGTATATAATTAGAAAAATAGAGTTCCTTAATATTTTTATTTTTAAGTTCTACAATTACTTACGTTTCACTCAATTTTAAACAGCAAAATAAATTTATTACAAAATTTTTGAATAAAGTATTCGTGTTGCTGTAAAGCTAGACTTTCTTTGTATGGTGACAAAGAAGCTTTATTAAAATTTAGAGGGGTTTTGAAACCCCTCTAAATTTATTACAAAATGTTATATTAAATAACTGCAGTTGGCAGTTGAAAAGAATTGTATATTATTATTTTTTAAACACAGTTAACAGCTGGCCGTGAACTGGAAATTTCATATGTGCTTCCAAAAATCGTTCACAATAGACGAGTTTTTAGTTATGGCAACCATTGAATTTGAGCTGCTTATTAGTTAAGCGGTTTCAAAAAGGTTGGACTAAATAAGCCAGCAGTGTTGTTGTTTCATATGTTACTTTTAAAATAAGCGGTTGTTCTTTTGTGATATGCTTACAAAAGAAAACGCTTAATATTAACTGGAATAACAAGTTCCTGAAAACCTAAATTGAAAGAAAAATTAAAGTGCTAGCTAAAATAATTTTTTTTTATTTTAATTAAAGGTGAAGTTAGAGTATATCTTAAAAATCATTAATTCTTGAAAAACAAACCATCTTTAATTAAATTAAAGTATAAGTTAAACTAAGGCCTAAAACAATAACGTTTTATTTGAAAAGTATATAAAAAAGTCAGAATAGTAAATAAAATAATTGATTCGTGAGAAAAATTGTGAACTAAAACATAAAAGGATCGAGAGAAGTGGCTACATACAACGGTGAAGCATTATCAAGGTAAACAGCAGTAGCTGCAAGGCGGTGGACATTACGGTAAAGGTTGCGGAGCTCTCAATATACACACCAATAACAGTAAATACCACTGGCAACATAACTGTGACTGCAGTTGCAGAATTGAAGACCCAAATGTATGTAATACCGATAAGGATATTTGTTATTCTCATTTGCATAAATCAATGATATTTAGTAATAGGTTTATTTAATAACGATTTTTTTTTGTTTCAGTTTGATATGTTATGATGATTTTCTTGTTACAGAAGTTTGATATGTTAAATTAGTTAATTAGGTATATAGGAATATTTAGAAGAAATAGAAAAAAAATAATTAAATTATATTTAATCCTATTGCTATTTGTAAATTATATTGTTAATTAAAAATGAGAAGCTATAATAATAATAATATATTTTTTTTTTTTTTTTTTTGTATATATAAATTTATTTTATTTGATTAAATAAATTTTATAAGAGTAACTAGCTAACAATATAATAAGCTAACAAACAATTTTAATCAACAATTATAAAGAATTTAATTAGAAATCACGCAAGTTCATTTATCACGCATTTCGGACAGGTTGCGACCAAAGATCACAAGGTTTTAGACGCTTAAGGCGACGTGTTGGCTCAATTGACGCCAGTTCGTTAGCTTCATCATTCGGATGAGAGTACAGTCGCTGCAGGTGCATTCTTGCATTTCGCTGTATTTCTTCCACCACCGTATTTATCCCTAGATCACGATGCAGATCAGAGTTCCTTACGTACCATGGTGCATTTGCCACACCCCTTAATATAACGTTTTGGTATTTTTGTATGGTTTCAACATGTGTGCTGCTAGCGCATCCCCAGAGCTGAATACCATACGTCCAAATTGGTTTCAATATTTGTTTGTAAATTAAAAGCTTGTTATGAAGTGACAGTTTCGACTTCTTTCCAATAAGCCATTTGATTGATCTGTATTTTATATTCAGTTCATCTCTCTTTTTTTTTTACATGTTCATTCCATCTCAGCTTTGCATCCAATGTCATACCGAGGTACTTAGCCGTATTAGAATGTGGAATTTGTATTCCATCAATGTAGAGGGGCATAAATCTGATATTTCGGTTTGTAAAGTTGACGTGAACTGATTTATAGTGGTTAAGTTTTATTTTCCACTTTTCAGCCCAAGCGATAATGTCATTGACAGAAGACTGCAGACGCCTGGCTGCTGTTAGTTCATCATCTCCAATCGCTAGAACAGCTGTATCGTCAGCGAACGTCGCTGTAAACGTCGCTGAGCTCGTTGGTAAATCATGTGTGTATATTAAATATAACAAAGGACCAAGTACACTGCCTTGGGGTACCCCAGCGTTGATTTTTTGGAGTTCACTGTAATCGTTTCCATGCTTAACACGGAAGTAACGATTGGTCAAATAAGAAGAAACCATATCGAAATACTCCAACGGAAAAATGTCTCTTATTTTTGTTAGTAGACCTGTATGCCAAACTTTGTCGAAAGCCTGGGATACGTCTAAGAATACTGCTGAACATACTTTCTTTTCCTCAAGGGCAGTTTCGATTACGTTTGTGATTCTGTGGACTTGATCAATGGTCGAGTGATTACACCTGAATCCAAATTGATGCATAGGTATGGTCTGCTGTTGTTCAAGTAAAGGCAACATCCGTTTAAGCATAATTTTTTCAAATACTTTTGAAAGCACAGGTAGGAGAGCTATTGGCCTATAGGAGCTAACCTCGTTTGCATCTTTCCCCGGTTTAAGGACCATAATAATTTCTGAGACCTTCCACAACGAAGGGAGATATTTCAATCGTAGAACAGCATTGAAGATGTTAGTAACTTTAACTATGCAGTTCGCTGGGATTTCTCTAAGAATTTCTGCAGTAATGAGATCATATCCTGGTGTTTTTTTTAGCTTAAGTTCGTTCTTTATTATCATCATTACTTCAAGCTCGCTAGTTGGCGGCAAATTGTTTATGCTATTAGTACCCAGATAACAAGTTTCAACACTATTCTCACTACCAGAAATAGAGAATACTTTTGTTAAATGTTCAGAAAAAAGTTCAGCTTTTTCTTTATCACTATTGGCCCATTGGCTAGTGAAGGTCTTTATTGGTGCGTTATGAGAGGCTGGACGTTTTATATTTCGAGTGCATTTCCACAAGGAGTAATCTGTGCTGCGATCATTGGTCAAATCAGACAAGTATGAATGGAATTGTTTATTTTTAAAGCGCTTGATCTCAGAGGTAAGTTCTTTAGTCAGCCTATTTAAATTAGCTTTAACTGCTGGGGATCTCGAATGTTGCCACTTTTTCCTTATTTTACGTTTTTTTTGTAGTAGTTCTAATATGGCCATTGGATATCTATGCGGGCAGTTTGATTTCTTCCATATAGGAGTGCTTAACCACGCGGCTTGTTGAAGCTTTCTTGTAAGGTCTATAATTTCGAACTCCACATCGCCTTCACCGGAAATTTCAGTCGAAGCCGAAATATTATTAGAAAGGAATGTTCTAAAGTAATTCCAGTCAGTTGACTTATTGACAATTTTAGTCGTCACGTTGTTAACAATAGGAGAGCCATATGTAGTAAGGTATACCGGGGAGTGGTCAGAGTTAAGTTCGGTTCCGTCTTCGATTTTAAGATTGTATGTATGTCGAGACTTGCTTTATGATGAAGAAATCAAGGAGGTCTGGTATTTTTTCAGTATCAGTTGGCCAATACGTAGGGTTTCTGGATGACATGCATTCACAGCCAGTTTGTTGTATCGCTTTTAGAAGTTCTCTCCCCTTGGTTGTGATTAGACGAGAACCCCAGTGCGTATGCTTTGCATTGAAGTCACCGCCCATGATGAAGCGGTGTTTGTGCATTTCAATAAGCTGTTTGTACTGCTCTGTTTTAATTTTATGCCTTGGCGGGCTGTAGACAGAAGTAATTTGTAATTTACATTGCAGATCAAGCGTAATGGTTATCGCCTGAAATTCTTCATTGGAGATTATTTTGGATACGAAATACTTAAGAGATTTCCGAATTAAGATTCCACTACCTCCTCGAGCGCAATTACTGGGATGTACTACGTGATGAAACTCGTAGTTTTTAAATTTTAGGTATGAATGATGTGTGAAATGCGTTTCAGTAATAAGGCAAACATCTATTTCTCTGGCTGCTAAAACAAGTTCAAGCTCTCTAAAATGTTTGAGTAAACCATTAGAGTTCCAAAGCATTATTTTTAGTAAACTTGACATTATTAATTAAGTTATCTTTTTTTGTTCTAACTTAGTAAGCCTCTTATCTAACATTTTATAGTAGCTTTCTTGTAGAGTTAATTTTTCTAATATTTGGTTAAGAATTTTATGATTTTCATCAGGCTGGGCGTTGGATCGCACCATTTCAGCGTACGTTGGATTGTTTTTGTTAGTAGGTTTTAAGTTTTTGTTTATTAAATCAGATGGTTTATTATTATGTTGATTTTTGGTCACTTTATTTCGCTGGAGATTTCCATTCTTCTCTTGAATTATTTTATTTCTTTGTTTTTGGAGCTCCTTAGCCACTACACAACCTCTGTAATTGGCCGGATGTTCTTCTCCGCAGTTGCAGCATTTAGGTTGTTGCTGATCAGGCTTTTTGCATTCTATTGTCTTATGGTTGCCGGCACATTTAACACATCGGGCTATTTTGCCACAATAGTTTTGAGTGTGACCATATTCTTGACATGTTTTACATTGTGGTATTTGTCTCGACCGCTTTATTGTTTCTATTTTAATAACACAATTCAATATAGTTTTGATTTCGTGTATTTTCTTAATATCTTCGGACGCATCAAATGTGAGCATAAACATGTCGAGTGGCTCTTTTGAGAAGGGCTTCCACTTATTTACCGCATTTAGAATGTTCAATCCTTTCTCTTGCAGATCAGTTACAATCTCAGACGGGTCACATGACTTTGGAAGGTGTTTAGCTATTACTTTTATCGGACGCAGTTGTTTATTTTCATAAGAATACCAAGCAATTTTTTGCGTAGATAGTGCTTTTGTTATTGATCTGTAGTCATTAACCTCAGATGTACTGATTTTGTACAAAGTACTATTTAAAAGTTTGATAGAAAATTCTTCTTTACAGTTGTTTTTAGCAATGAGAAGGAGATCTGAGTAGTTCATTCCTTCTGAGACCATAATTGGCGGTGGACGTGATGATTTTTGGTCTGCTGAGGCATTCTTAATTGCATAAACTGATGCCATATTTTTGTCCTTGGAAGGAGATATGGAGTCAGGAGAGCGATCAGGTTTTCTCTTCTTAGCGGGCCTTTTCTTAAAGATCCACTCCGTTTCTTTCGCAAGTTCATCTTCATCAGTTTCGTATACAATTTGATTGTGCACATTCTCAGACTTTTGGGTAACAGGTAATGGAGAACCTTTAAGCAACTCATTTTCTTTTTTAAGAACTTCTATCTCATTTCTGAGTTGAAGACATAGCTGCTCCATATTGTTTATTTTTTCTATATATTTAGATATAGCACTACTTTCGGCTTTCTCTTTAAATTTTGATACTTTTCCTCCACCATAAAGTGGAGGTTGCTGCGGATTCATATTAGATTAAGTTCTTTGCGTAATTTTTGTTAGTTGATATATATATAAAAAGAAAATAACTTACAACTACGCTATTAGAGCTGACAAATTGAATTACACAATAATATTTTTTTACACGATGTAAAGCCAAAAATTGTGCACTAGTTTAGTAGTTTTGCAACACTATGCTGTCTATATCAGCTGATTGTATATGTGTAATAAAATATCAAATAACAAATATTAGGTGAATGTTATTTTTTGTTTTATGTTTTTGATTTTCCGTTCGGAATATTATAAAAAAAAAAATCTAATCAATTAATAAAATAACACCGCGGGCGCGATATTTCGGCACTTTCGGCAAGTTCTTTAACTAATTATGATATTATATTATATTTTTTGGTACTTTCGCATTTAATGACAAGTCTTTTACTAGGTTTCACTTCGAAAAAACACGGAGCGCACCACGAACGCGACTTACTTTTTCAAACACAAAAGAATAATATATGCTATATAAAAATATGAGTAACATAAGTTTAAAATTAATGTCACTCACGGTTTAGAGAAGTAAAGAAAAGAAAAAAAAAAACAAAAAAAAGAAAAATAATATTGTATTCTAATATTATATTACAATATTATATTATATTATTGGAATAATATTTTCTGTTAATATTATGTGCTATTAAGTTTTTTTATTTGTCGGTAGCACATCTTTTATTTAAAATTTTTTGTCTAGGTACAGCGACCGCGCGAGTGACGTCATTTGAGCAGTTGTGGTAAGTGCCTGGCTAGGCAAACAAATTTTTTTTTTACTCTTCATGCATATTTTTTTTTCTTCTCTTCTTCTTCTTTTTTTTTTGTTTTGATTACATCAAGAATTTTTTTTGTGTGCATCACAAGTTTTTTTATATTTTATCTACAAAAATATATTACTTGTAAGAATAAACATATATTTGTATAGTTTTAAGGACTTTTTTATCAGTATAAAATAGTTTTAATTAATTTTTTATTATCATACTTGAATTTATATATTATGAAATAAGAATTATTATTTTTTGTATCTAATTAAAGCTTGGTTGGATTTTAAATAGAAAATAAAAAGAAGAAAACATCGACAAATTCTATTCACTTTTACCTTAATTGAAATAAGATAAGATACATATAATAAAAAAATATTGTAAGTTTTGTTATATTCACAATGCCTAAAAAATAAGTTGCTAAACGGGTGGTACAGACAGGTGATGTGTGTTTTAATATTCGATAAATAACTAAAACCAAATGGATTATTAAGTTAGGGAGTGGTGGTAAAGAAATAATGAGGCACATCATCATTCACAGGTGTAGGGAGGGACGACTCAGCCTTACAGTACAGACAGTGACTGTGGGATATAAACTTTATAACTGACAAGAACCAAATACATGGCATTAAAATTTTTTTGTTGATGTCAGCATAGATTACTGATGCCAAGACCCACCCCCAATACTGGCGAGAATTTCAGGCTTGCCACCGTGTCATGGAGGGCATTAGAAGACAAGATGTGAAAACAAGGTTGACACAACACAACTAAAAACTCAAAAAAGTTATCTGCACATCAAATTAACCAACTGGGATGCCTTAAGGCATACAGTTAAGTCATTACTTGATGTAAAAATTGCGCTTAACCCATTTCGTACCTCCGTGTGGTACACCACATGGCTAACTTTGAGAATTATTTAAAAATATATAAACGTAATTAATTCAATGTTTTTTATTTTTGTTACTTGGTTTGATATCTTAATAATATAAATATACATATTTAGAATAGTTTTCATCTGTTGATGAGTTTACCTGGTCCGAAATAAAAAGTGTCCAAAAAAATGTTTTTTTTAATTAAATGAAAATTAAAATAAAAAAAAATAAAAACTAATTTATTTGTTATAATATGTGTTCACAATAGTCCAAATATAATTTTCGTAATTTTTGCCGACGCCTTAGTAACAGTTACTTGCCACCAGACAACGGCAAAAAAAGGCGTGTGGTGAACCACACGCTGGGCCCCATAACAATATAATGATGAAACAATGCCATATAAATATTTGTCGTTAGGTAATGAAATAAAATGAGAGTAATCTCTCTAATAAATATCATACTCTTCTGATTTGTTTTAACTTGTGTTTTTTACTATGCATAATAATAATAAGTCTATTTTGATATTTAATTGCTGGTTGAGTTAGTCTAAATTTGATTATTTTAGATAGGGCTTTCATTTGTTCCTGCTAAAAGTAAATAAATAAAAAGTAAATAAATAAAAAGTAAATAAAAGTAAAGTAAATAAATAATTATTTTAGATAGGGCTTTCATTTGTTCCTGCTAAAAGTAAATAAAATTATAATATCGTTCCTAAGATATCTAAGAAATCAGGAACTATTGCATATTATTGACAATTGGAGCAAACATGACTCATTAGTGCCAAGTGACACTCCGCTATCTATTGAATAATAATGTTTCCCACCTGATAATGTTGCTGGTGAATCGGACAATGAAATTATTGACGATGATAAAATATCAACAAACATTACATGCGACTTAAAAATTTTGTTCTCCTTCTTTGAATTCCATTTGTCTAATTGTGAGAGAGTATTTTGGTACTATACTATGGTTATATATGTTTCATAGACATGTATAATTTATAGCCTTTGCCGTAAAACCAACGCAGGATTTTAATATTTTCGGCGTAATACCACCTTGACGAATCCTCATAAACTCGTGTCTCCTTAACAATTTCGCTGTCTTAAATACCCATACGCCGGAGCTTTCTTATAGCGTATTTTAAATTTTCCCGTTCGTTTACCCACTGGGTTGTGCAGTGTAACCGCTGTGTTTATGATCTTTGCCGTGAAGCCGCTGTGCTTTTGACTTTGTTTTCGTCGTGTTTTGTTTTGACAGTTTGTTATTCTAGCACGCGCTTTAAATCGTCAATAAAAATAATTTTTTTTATTTAAAATAAAATTATCAACTTCTTGTAAATAAATATAATTAAATTAACCAAAAATTACAATTTTCCTCTTTTATTGTTTAAAATAACCTGTGTTAATTCAGTGCCTAGTTTTTATGTAGGCGGAAATTTGGGGTCAAAATTTTCGTCCTTACAACACTTCGACACGAAACTAACGTAGAAACACCATATTTTTACAAAAAGAAAAACACTTGGCATCAGACTGCGGGAGGTCTACTGGATTCTGAATAAAAGTTCAAAGCTCTCAGTCGAAAATAAACTTCTTATCTACTGTTATGATTTTCGGGAGTATCTGCTGTTTGCTTACTTCTTAGACAAGCATAAGTAACAAAGTCTTTATTATTATTTTAGAACACGAATAACTTGCTCAACTGCTGATTCGCTTCCACTGTATAACACTTTCAAAAAAATGTACAAGTCTTGTGTTAAGGTTAAGAGAATCAAATATTTTTATTTCTATTCTATTTCTATTGATATATATTTTCATTTAATAAAATTTACAACATACAATTATGTTATTTTAGGCATTCAAATATGCTTATTTATTCCTTAATCACTTTTCAATATATATTTGTTATTGTTTTTTCAAAATCACATATTCAATTCTATAATAAATATCAAACTTTTTTTGTCCTTCACTTAAACATTGTGTGGTTAAACAAACGGACTATAAACAGACTAGCTGAACTTACAGAAACTCACGCACCAGTGCTTCAGAAAAACACCCACTGCTGGTGTTTTAAATTTTATCCCAACGGCTCTACACAGCACGAGCTCACTCACAGAACACAACTGACTCTCTCCAACTGCCTTTCGACTCCAACTGACTCAACTGCCTTTAGACTATTGTTTATAAACAAAAATTCTAAAGCCCAAACATTTTGTTCTACATCATTGATTAGAGTTTGAAAACTTTGGTTCTTACTCCTAATAATTGCCTCCTAAGTTTAGATCTGTTCTTTCAGTATTTTTGTAGAAGCCTTTCCGCATCTACTCCAAATCTGTGACGTTGGAATTGCCTACGGAAGGCAAAACATTGAGATTTTAGTAAAGCCGTTTCTTCTATCCGCCAACACTTAGGTGCGCACCCATTACTTCTGCCATTTCTTGGCATTGATGCATCACAGATGTTGCATAGTTCCTTCATAAGGTGATTTGATTTTTCAGAAGCATCCCCGTCTCCGGAACTCATATTTTCGGTCATAAATTCTGTTTTTGCTGTGCTTTTCTTTGAGATTTTTTTAAAACAAACTTCTCTTTCAACGATATAGAAAAACAAATAGCGCGGTGGTCGCTGTGGTTTTAGTGGTTTGTTGCTTTCCATTGCGAACACCTTACTAATGACGGGCTGACAAAGGCGAAATCTATGTAGGATACGCCTCTACCATTATCGAACGTTGGGCTATGCCCATTTTTCAGTTGTATTAGGTTTAGTGAGGTAAACGTCTCTAATAGAACACTACCTCGGCGTGTCGTAATAGTATTGCCCCATTCGACTGTTCAAGTATTGAAATCTTCTGTAACAATAATAAGAGTTTTGTTTCTAAATGTTCCTGATAGCCTATCAAGAAACTCTTCAAATTTCTTTTGGGAGATATTTGGAGATATGTAGCAGCTGCACACAGAGATACCTCGAATTCTAACAAGTACTAGCCCTTCCTTTTGTACCAATACGCTAGGTACAAACATTATATCCTGTCCTAGCCAAAGGCTGCCTTTGCAGAAGTATTTTGTACCCATTTCGAAGTTTCTTTTGATTTGTAAAATTCACTAATTACGAGTACATCCAACTTTAAGTCGAAGGCTGTTTGGGATAAGAGGTCTTGGGCAGCCTGACATCGATTTAAGTTTAATTGCAGAAATTGCAGGACTTAAGCTCCTTTATAACCTTCCTGTAGGACTCGCATTTGGAACTTCCTGAGTAGTAGTTGGAATTGTGTAAATAGCATTGTAGTCATTCTAGCTTAAATGCAAGTTTGGAACGCGACCTCCAGTTGAATGAAGACACAACCAGTGCACTCGGAGTGAAATGGAGACCAGATAAAGATGAATTCAAGTTTTTGTTTAAACCTAAAAAATTGTTAAGTATTATTACTAAAAGTCGATTCTATCATTTACAGCTTCATTTTTTGATCCGTTGGGCCTCATCAATCCAATCATATTACAATAGCTTTGGGTACAAAATGTTTCATGGGATGAAGGCATTCCTGAGATTTTAGCAAGTAAATTTAAAGAATTCATTGATGATTTGCAACATTTATCACTGCTGCATATTTCTCGTTTGCACGAATTGCCAACACAATTGAACTGCGGATTCTGTGATGTGTCTGTAAAGGCATATTGTTGCTGTCTATACTTGAGATGTATAGATTTATTGGGAAACATATGCATAAACTTACTTGCATCAAAACCAAGATTGGCTCCCACGAAAACATGCTCATTGCCACGACTAGAACTCTGTTCAGCTCAACTGTTATCAAAATTTTGGACAAAGGTACAACCGCATTTATCGTTTGAAATATCAGAAGTCCATTTCTAGTCCGATTCACAAATCACACTTCATTGGATTCGTTCTAAATCATCAATGTTATATTTTATACAACCATGTGAGTTCAGCTCAACTGTTATCAAAATTTTGGAGAAAGGTACAACCGCATTTATCGTTTGAAATATCAGAAGTCCATTTCTAGTCCGATTCACAAATCACACTTCATTGGATTCGTTCTGTCATCAATGTTATATTTTATACAACCATGTGAGTAATATAAATAAGTAAACGATGTGTCTTTTACTTACGACAGCCTGACTTATACTACCTAATTATACAACAATCAACACTATCCGTTTTTGTTGGCAATCGAGTTGCCGACATCCAAAATTTGTCAACAAATACGTACTGTGTACACATTGCAGTCAACCATGTGTTTTTACGGGCCATCATTTTCCCAAAACGACCTTAATGAATGAAATCACGTTGTTGAAAAACAAAAAGCCAATTAAGGGCAAACTAGCAAACTTATGTCCGTTTCTCGATCGATTTGGGAACTTGTTGTTATTTCTCGTTGGTGGCCGCCTGATGAATGCAGATGAATCGTTTGAAGTGAAGCATCCTCTATTATTGCCAAAGGCAGATATATTCGTGGTTTCATTGGCGACTAACATACACCGCTCAAATTTTCATGCTGGACCGCAAGCCTTAACAATACTCATTTAACAGAAATTTTGGGTCATAAATTGGATGTGTTTAGCAGCTCAGGTAGTTCATGACTGTGTTCACTGCACCAAAGATGAACCGAAACTGTTAGAGCAAGTAATCGGTAATCTTCCTAAAGAACAAGTTACTGAATGCTTGTCGTTCCATGTTACTGGAGTAAACTTTTCCGGAACAATACCCTCATATTGGAAGATACGAGGTAAGCAACCATGTAAATCTTATATTGCTTTGTTTATATGTTTTGCAAGTAAAGCGGTGCATTTGAAGGCTGTAACAGAATTATCAGGTGACGCATTCATATCAGCATTAAAATGGTTCGTTGGTTATCGAGGTGTGCCTATGAAGACATTTTGTGACAACGCAACAAATTTTATTAGTGCAGACAACAAGCTAAGAGATTTCCGCAATTTCTTCACTAAGCAATGTACAATTGTTACAATCATGTCACGTTGCGCAAATTTACGTATTGACTTTTTTTTCGTAAGTGAGGTGCCCTACCTCACTTCGGAGCACTCTGGGAAGCTACGGTAAAAATCGTAAAATCACACTTGTACAAAATACTAAAATGCCCATCTTACATTCGAAGAAATTGTTATGGCTCCAGTTGAGATCGAAGCTGTGATGAATTCCCGTCCACTTACGAGTATATTCACAGATCCCAATGACCTGTCAGTATTAACACTAGGCGAATTGTTAGTCGGCAAAAAACTAAAGCACATTCCGGAATCAGTAATTACATCACAGGAAATTTCGTTACTTGATCGATGGAAACGAATGACTGAAGTAAAATCTCAATTTTGGCGTCGCTGGCAGCATGAATATTTATTCACTTTACAATCACGAAATCGTTGGCAATATCCAACTCGCAATTTGAGGGCCGGAGACTTGTTAACTATTCATGATAACAACCTGCCACCTATGAAATGGGTTATTGGTCGCATCAATCGAATTTTGGCGTTGCTGGCAGCATGAATATTTATTCAATTTACAATCGCAAAATCATTGGCAATATCCAACTCGCAATTTGAGGGTCGGAGACTTGATAACCATTCATAATGACAACCTGCCACCTATGAAATGGGTTATTGGCCGCATCATTCGAACAATAACAGGAGCGAATGGTAAGGCCAGAGTAGCCGAAGTTAAGACGCCTGAAACTGTATTCACTAGACCCATTGCGAAGTTAGCGTTATTACCGATATTGAATCTAAATAATTCAATGGGGCTGGGATATTAAACCACATTTGCCGCATTTATTATTATTTTCAATTAATTCATGTTAATTATTTAACATTTTATTAGCAATTATTTTAATATATAATATATATGTATAACGCATTTTTTGTCTATTTTGAATTTTAATAATATATACTATATTTTTTTTATGGAAGACAATTGAGTACTTTAAATTAAGCTTGTATTCTTTTTATCTTTCTTTTGCGGGTACAAAGCTTTACGCGAATAAATATTTGAGTTCAAAAAAAGGTTTGACATTCGGAGAACAAAGTATGAACAAAACGATGTGTTCCTTTTTTGTTTGTTTTTTTTTCGATAGTTGTGAACGGTTTTTCTTAAACCAGTAGTTAACAGTAGTTAAAAACACATTTTTGTAAACAAGATGTTTTTAAAACACCCACCATTTCTCTTGTATTTATGTATAAAAATTAACACGACAATGAACACAATAAAATATTATTATCGTTTGTTCAATTGTAATTTTCATTTTTTATTTTATACGTAAATTACAGATCCAATACAGATACTTTTCTTTCAATATTAAGTATAATTCGAGGTAAGTATAATCCTGCGGCGAAACCGAATGTCATGTTGCAGTAGTTGTGAAAATGTGAAACAGAGAAGACATAAAAGATATATAAATCTGTCTAAATTGCATTAGTTGCTAATAATACAACATCTGACGATGGAGATATGGACGCCAAGCAATTGAAAGTTTTTTTTAAACAAATGAAAGACCAGCGATTAAGAGAATTCGTAATTATGCAGCAGTTGATATAATAGTTAGTGGAACCTAGGACCCAACCAGTTACAACAGAAAAATCACCAGAATTTTTGATCGAAGCATTATCAACAACAATTCAACTATTTTCGTATGACAATGAAAACAATTTCACATTTGACAAGATTTGTTCAATGTCGATGCAACAAATCATAATGTCGCAGCAAATCATGTCGACGCAGGGAAAGTTGGGGTACGCAATTTTGATACTGCGGTACACAATAAATACATAAACTTCATTTTTCCAAAACATCCGCGAGAGTTTAATTTCAAAGAAAATGTATGGAATTTGACAAATATTTTCGGTTCACAAACATTACTTTTAACATGCGATAAAACTGTTTGCAAATTACCAAAGGAGTAAATTCCGGTTTCATCACATACGGTGATAACGTCAACAAAGAATGCAAAAACTTTCAGCTAACTATTATAAAATAACTCTGGACGAATTAAAATGTCTTATATTTATTATGAGGTTGAAGTCTCCTGCTGATTTTGAAGTTAGAACAAAACTGCTTGCAAGAGTAGATTCCTAAATAAAAACGTTTACATTTCATAAATTATCAAGAGAATGTTAACGTATTTTGAACCTGAAAGCAGATACGGCACTAATGGAAATCGAATCGAACTACAAAAAGCGAATTCCAAAAACACTATACTGCAGGCCGATTCCACTAATCGCTATCGCTAAAACTCCATCGCTAAAATTCTTTAAATGCATTTTAGCGATTTTTGCGATTCTGCTAACTCGTTACGCTTAATTTCTATTTGCTAATTTTCTCAACTTTCAAAAACAGCTGATTTTTCCGGATAAATCGCTAAATCGCCAAATTTTGTATTCTGCTAAATTGTCAATCGCTAAACTTCGTTTAAAACGACTAAAATTTCTCCTAATTTGATTGTTTTTGGCGACTAGGTTTTTGCTGTCGCTTAAAGTGAAAATATTATTTTTTAAACAAATTGAGCAATTATTTTGTACGTATTTAGTATAATATTCATATTTATTTATTAATTAAGTAATTGTGATAGAAATAAATTTTGCATTTAAAGTAAAATGACAAAATAAAATTAATATTACAAAAATTTTGTGGCAGTAATATAGTGAGAGTGCATTTGGTGTTTAGCAAATGTAAACAAATGTATTTTATTTTTCATATTTTATTTTTAATTTTTAAAATTGCACCAAAAATAATGAATTGGAAATAAAACAGTAAACAAAATAAATAATTATATATGTACATATCTCCACATATATTATTTAATATATTTTATTTATTATTTAGTTCTCAGATATTTATGATGGAGTTCGTAGATTTAAAGACAAAACGCATTAGCAAGGAGCAGAAACAAGCGCTGGTCAAGCATATGGAGCATATAGATTTGCTCATGACAGATTTGTGTCGGATCATCGCGCGCGAAGTCTTAATGAACAGTGGAGCTCTCTAGCTGCTATTTTAAATGCCGTTGGTGGAGCAGTTAAAGATGCCAATGGTTGGAAGAAGGCATGGGTCAACATGAAGTAAGTAGTTAAAAATTAAAATAAGATATGTTAACAATTAATAATATATGTATATATATATATAAAAGAATTATACATAAAAACATGTAAAATAACATCGTTGCTTTTAATTTTATAGTTGTAGAAACTATATTGAAAAATTGTAAATAAAAAAACTCTATTGTTTAATTTTAGATCCAAAAGCAAGAAAAAAGTGCAGGACTATAAACATGCAATGGGACTGACTGGAAATGCGTCCGTTGTCATTAAGGATTTAACTGATCTAGATGAACGGATTATTGCAGTAATGCATCCAGTAGCGGTGCAAGGTATGGAAGATGTCTGCGAGCCAGCAATGCACTTTGAAAGTGACATTTCAGGTTGTTATGATTTAGAGGTAAGTATTAGAGGCGAATGCCTTATTATCGCTTTTATTTTTTTTTTATTTTTTAATTATTAATCTAATAAATGTTTAATTTAAGTGCCTTGAGGAGGGAAAGGAACTGCCAAGCGGTTCAGGTCCATCTGTTGGGGGTAACGATGAGGGTTGTGTGCCTATTCGACCTATTCGTCCAGCCAAGCGACGAAAGCGAAATCCCTCATTCCAAATTCATTCCAGACCAACCAAAAGTTCGTCGAGTTAGAGGAGAAAAGGTTGAGGCTTGAGGAGCGTCGACTTGAGCTGGAGGAAAAAAAGCTCAAACAAGAGAAAGAGATTGCGGACGAACGCGTGCAGGCCACTAAAGAGCATACAGATGCTATAAAACTGTTGGCGGATGCAATTAATAATTTTAATACATAGAATAGAATTAATGTAAGCTTTTTATGGTGGATCGGCCTACGGGGGAACCAGCCATATAGAATAATTTGGTTAACGCATTATGTGCAATACCTCAGGAGTGATGTGGTAATTTGCGCTGTTTTATTAATAAAATAATTGTTTATTTCTAAGGTTTTTCTTCCTCATTGGACACTGAAGATGGTCTACGAAATAGACCCAAATATTTGTAATACAATGAGTTTTTATAAAAACTGAAATACAATTAAATATTTAACACAAATTTATAAGTGTAATTTTTATGTGTTAAATTAACGACCTAAGGCCAGAGTATTAATAAAAAAGTGTTGAGTATTAGTCATAATAACAATTTATTATTAATAAAATAATATTAAAATAACAATATAAATAAATATATATTTAAACTTTTAATAAAAAGTCAATTAAATAAAACCCAATTAATATTGAAAATAATTATTGATTATTTCTTCTCTTACTAGAAACGCTTCAGGGACGGGTTCTTGTGCTTCAAAGTCATTATATTCATTTATTTCTTCGTCCGTGTTTTCTGCGCAGTCAACATCATTAACTTCGTTCATTATATTATGTGTAATAATGAAGTTATGTAGAACCAAACATGAATTAACAATTTTGCCCGCTGTTTCAGGATCATACATTAAAGTTCTTTCGCTGTTAAGGCAACGAAATCTACTTTTTAATAATCCGAAACAACGCTCAATGCAATTTCTCGCCTTTCGATGTTGCACATTATAAATGTTAAGAGCAAAAAAGCGCAATGCAACAAGTACGCGTATGTCCCTCGAAATTCCATCTGATCGACTTCTCGGTACCATATACGGAGTTATTTCTGCCAAGAAAAGCTTACATAAATATTTCGAAAGACGAAATATTTCAATAAAACGCGCATTAGATATAGCGAAGGGGTCTGTAGAATTCCGCAAACATTTTCTTTTCCAACGTAAATGATTCCGTGAATCTCTCACATCACCAGAAAAAAAAAATCTCCTTCTTATCAAAAAGTCCATTATTTAATTAATTCACACACCAATGTTATATTAATTGAATATTAATTTAAATTTCACAATTGCTAAATAGTTTTTGTTGAAGTATGTGCTTTTAAATTTAAATTCAAATTTAAATTATAAGTCCAACAGCTGATATTTGTTTACAATTTTTGTATTTATTTTGACATTTCAGTTCATTTCAGCATTATCCGCATCACACAATCGCTAATTCTCCTAAAATAAGCGAATCGCTTATTTAAGAATTTTAGCGAAGAGATTGAAGTTTTAGCGATAGCGATTAGTGGAATCGGCCTGCTGATTCTACTGCGATGTGCACTACACATCCGAATGTCCATACAATAAACACGAATTCAACCACTGGGACGTAAATAAGGGTCTTGTCATTCGGGTGGCAAATCTGAGAATCAAAATCAGCACTATCTTTGCTACGAAAGAAAATCTTTAGTTTGATACGGTATCAGATATTTAAATAATATCTGGACAGTTTCAAAAAAGAAAAGTTTGGTATAGATGTCACCGTTGCACGCAATGCAACAATCATCAGCCATTTGCTATGTAACATTAATTCGAGATCTAAACAGCATGGGTCCGGACTGGATCGTGGAACTTAGGCTTGATAGGGCACCAATTAACTTCATATGCAACAAAATCCGCATATGGGAACGCTGACTCATTTATAATATATAACATAAACTAGAGTTCCCATATTACATATTTCTCATATATAATAATAGCTGCGTTTCAGCAAACATGATCCGCTCAATGATCTGGATCATCTTTGCTGAAACGATACGGATCACGTTTGAAAATAATTGGCAACGCATGAAATATGCCAGTTGGGTTTGTGCACAAAATTTTTTGATTTATGTGAATAATTTTGGCGCTAAAAAAATAAGTGAGAAAATTTTGAATACAAAAAATCTAAAACTTGGAAAATAAATAAAATCTGTTGAAATGTCTGAAGTATGAAATGTAAGTTTTTATTTAGTATTTACTTAAAAACTTAAATTTAATTCTATAGTAAATAAATGGAAATTGCAGATTTTATTAGAATTATCGAGCAAAACTGACTCCTCCATTTTCTTTTTAAACACTAGTCCAAGTGTATTAAGCTCAAGGGATGAAGTGCATCAATATGGATATAGTGGAAATTTTATGGAAACGATCAATAATTGTTCCGTTAAAGATTATTTGATTGGTATTTGTGCATAAAATATACAATTGCTATATATTAATTATGTTTCATATTTTAATAGATTTGTTAATAAAATCCAATCAGCAAATACAAAATAACCGTGGTGGTCACAATTGAACGAGAGCAATGAAGGAAATTTACATATTTTTATGGTATATGGCAAATATAAATACTTTTCGCGAAATTGGTATTTGTTTTGGCATACCAAAAGCGTCTGTATGGAGAATAATTAAAAGAACTAGTGTTTAGAGTATATCAATTGCAAAATTTCCGTTCGTGATTGACAGCACACATGTTAAAATTAGAGCACCTCACCATAGCAATTAGGCTTATTTCAAAAGGAATCATAAATATAGCTTAAACTTGCAAGCAGTTTGCAATGGTTTTTTTATAAACGTGTATGTTGGAGAGCCTGTTTCCTTATGTATTGTTCTGTTTTAATTAAATAAATGTATTCAACTTAATGTTTATATATTCATTTCAAATTAATTGATTTTCATAAATTATCAAACAACACTTTTTTTATAATAATAAAACGTAAATAATTAAAGTAATAATTTTAATTAATTTTAATAATTTCAATTTATAGTAATAGTAATAATTAAAACATTACTTCAAACAAAGAAATAAATAATAATGACATATTAAATAAATAAGTACATAAAATAAATAATAAATAAATAAAATCACTAATAAATAAATATAAATGTAGATTTGTTTATAATTTTACTACACCGTTGCGTCGCATTGCCAACCTCATTTGCATTAAAATACGTTCCACTTTTATCTTTTACATACATTCCACATTGAACCAGAAAGTGAACCAGATCAATTGCTGGTTCACCCCATTGTTTTTGTTTTGCATGTAAAATTGAGCGGATCATGTTTGCTGAAACGCAGCTAATATAATAATTGTCGAAATTTTTCTTTCAAAGTTTCAAAAAAATACTCGAAAGTTACGAAAGAAAACATGTGAAACAACAACAATGTTCTTAAAATCCTCAGAGTTAGGTTTTACTTGCAAAAAAATTCAAGAGTAACGTTTTAATGCGGCCAAATTCAAAAATTAGTCTATTGTGAGTTTTTACTGAAAATATATTTCAAAATTCAAGTCGTTCGTATCATATCATATTATATACAACACAACAAATATCATATGTCAAATAAAAGCATTCAAGCATTTAAAAGTGCTGTCAATTTCTTTTAACCAGAGTTAATTCTATTTTTTAAAATTACGGCTAATAATAAATTTATAAAAATACTTTTAGACTTATACTATGCTATGTATCAAAGAAGATTTTATATTGAACGGAAACTTAAATGAGCATAACACAAAATAACAAATACACTCTTAGAAATTGCACAAATACCATCTCAAAACGCACGATTATTTTCAACTTCAACATGTTTAGGTCCGTATTCTTCGAAATTCCTCAATTTTCAAAAAACACTACATTGACTACTTTAACTCAAAATTGTCCAATTTCGAGTTCTGCCTCTTTTGAAGAAGACTCACCACGAAAACTACTAGTATACGTGCGTACGCTTCCACATCATCGACCTATTCGGTGTTGACTACAAAATTCGCTTTACGAATGAATAATACGGCGTTTACATTGGCCGAAAATGGCTCATTTTGGTCAAAAATCGAAAATGAGTATCGAATGCCTCATTCTTGCATATAAAATTTCAAGCACAAAATGAGGAATTTTCTCACATTCTGTATGAATGACGTTCGAATGCATTCCACATATGTTCCAAATGCAAAGGAATCTATTGAACATACCCTAAATGAAAGCTCTTCATGGCATTTTGACAGTTTGAAAAAGCTGTTTTGACATATTTATAAAAAAGATAAACAAATGTTTAGTAGTTTTATTTCAGTTTGAATTGTTACCAACCATGAGCAGCGAAAAATTACTGAAAAAAAAACAAGTTGTGTGGCCGCTCGAGGCGGAAAACATTTTGTGTGAACTTTGGGAGGAAGATATAGAAAACCTCCGTGGCAATAGGAGAAATAGCCACATTTATAAAGAATTTCAACAAAAACTTTCATTGCGTGGAATGGAGGTGTCGGTTAAAGGAATTTCGAACAAAATAAATAACTTGACGAGCAAGTATAGGTAAATTTAATTACGTTTTTTGTATTAATTTAAATTATACATAAAGTATATTATTTATTTATTTACTAGGTTACATAAATTAAATTTTCTATTTATACAATTAAATTTATTAACTAATATGAAACCTAAAATATATTATAGAAAAGAAAAGGCAGCGATGGGCATGTCGGGTGGATCTCCATCTACTTGGCCGCTGTACCATAAGGTACATGCCATATTAGGCAGTTTTAAAATCCACAACGTCGAAACATTGATGGATGAAACTGGACACGAAGATAACGGTATGGTAATTATAATATTTTTCTTGAATTTATAATAAGTAAAGTAATATTGTAGTTTCAAACATTACTTCATTGGCCGAGCCAGCAGTTTTGGAATCAAATGAAGACACAAGTTTTTGTCCATTGTTCGAGTCAGTTGATTTTCTTTATGACGCAGACGCAGCTTCTCCACTGCAGCAAGTTAACTCTTCAACAGATACAAATTCCACTGCTGCGGTTGAAACAACATCTTTTGGAGCATCTGCAAAGAGAAGAAAAACAGACAGCATTTTACAGGAGTTACAATTAATGAGGGAGGAAGATAAGAGAAATGAGAGTAACTGGCAGCGTATTGAAGAGCGGCGAAACGATTTGCTGGAGAGATTGGTCAATAACTGTGAAAACTACCAGCAATCTTTATTAGAAGTTTTAAATAAAAAATAATAATAAATAATTATAGTATAGTAAGCATAGCACTGCTAGCATACCGTATTATGTAATATAAATATTTTTATATTAGTATTAAGTATAATAATAAATCATATTAAGTACAGTATAGTAAGTAATATTAATTTAGTAATATTAAGGATAAACAGTAATTAGTAATATTAATAAAAAAAAGATTACCATTGATGCAATCACGAATTGTTGCTTCATTTAAGGGGTACTGGTTTAAATAAATTGGTTGCATTATTTTCCAGACTTCAGTGCAAAATTCTTTAAGGATTATGCATACAGATGATTTGGACACTCCGAAAAGGTTGCCCACAGTTCTGTACTCCGCGGATGAGCCAAGTGCGTACACTGCAATGGCAACTCTCTTCTCTAATGGAATTGGTCTGCGAAAGTTACTGTTTTGTTTTTTCATACTTTTGACCAAATCGCATAACTCTTTAAAAGTGTCCATTGTCATTCTGAAGTTTTCCTTGAAAAACGATGCATCTCTTTTTGGAACTTCTTCTTCCCAAAAAGTACTTAATCGGAGCTAAAAAATAAGTTTTCAGTTTATATTATATATTTTTTACTTTTATGTTATATATTTTACCTTCATCCAACATTTTTTTGGCACAGGTTCTACTTGGGCTACTAGTGCATTCATTAACAATTGCATTTTTATTTTTTTGTTTTTTTGCTTTCGTTTCGCTTTATTTATACTACTTGTTAATGTGATTACAATAGCTTTTATTGTTTGTAAATAATTTAATTGTTCTGCAATAATCACTTTTTTATGTTGATTGTTCATTTTTGTAAACAAATGTAAATTTAAACAAAATAAATTACTACTTCAAATGTCAAATAAAATTTACATTCACAAACCAGCTGTTGAGAAATGAGAACGAATGAAATACAACGAATGTAAACACTTTCGAATGAGTCATTCAAAATGAGCCATTTTCGGCCAATGTAAACGCCGTATAAGATTGAAATTTTTATAGGCAAATATCAAGCAATGCTCATTTATAAAAACGCATTCACCATGATGGGGTGATTTTGTAAGCAATAAAATTAATATAAATTAGGGTATGTTTAAAAATTTATCTGTATTTGAAATAAATTTGTACAATTTCCAACGAAAAACAATATATATTAAATAAATTATGGTCAGCCAAAAATTCAATTAATTAAAATAATATAAAAAATAAAATTTTTGTTGTTGTATTTGACTACTGTTCGAAAAAACCTCTTTATGAAATAAATTATGGAATGTTATATTTCTTGAAGTGAATTTTTTTTAAATAAATGCAATAAATTGTAATAACACTTTTGATATATCTAACACTAAATTACTATCATAACATTTAGTGCTTTCTATTTTTCATTACAAAAATTTTTTACATAGATATGTCAGTTTTATGCTACATGTAATAGTAAAAAAATGTACCTATTTAGGTCATAGAAGTTTAAAATTCGTTATATATTAGGTTGTTCGGAAAGTAATTTCGTTTTTCACGACAGAGGATGTAATTGTATTTTTTTGCACTTAAGCTGTATAATTTTTATATGCTTTGAGAGCTCATGTAGCAACTATTGTGTGAAAAATTCCAATTAATTCTACGCAGTAGTTTTTGGTTGGTGCCCTTTCAAATATGAAGAGCGTAAGCAGCATTTTCGACATATCTTAGTGATTGTCTTTCATTTCTACAAAAAAAACGAAATTATTTTTCGAACAACCTAATATTATATACAAATTACGAATATGTTTATTTCAATAACATATTTACATTGAAAACATTAACAGCATGAGATAAAACAGAATTAAATCATAAAACATTTTTTTTAATTTTTAGCTAAAACAGATCTTTATTGCTCCTGCACATGAAAAATGTATGAATAGTTTTGTTCACGATTTTGCGCGATTCGTGAGCTAAGACGTTGAGTTTATCTTGCATACCGTTCAGTCGTGTTGAGCGAATGCAAATGTCGTCAGCATATTCTAGATCCTCAAGGTGGTTTGAAAGCCCCGAGCATATACACCGTTGTGACTGTGAATAGCTTTAGTAAGCAAGTTGTCTAACACAATTAAAAACAGAATTGGCGACATCAGGCAGCCTTGTCGAGCACTTGAAGTAGTGGCAAAGGGGGTTCACGATTGCACATTTGCATCTGAAGATGTTATATTGTGCTTTGATGAGGTTGACAACTTTACCGAAAATGCCTCTTCGTAAGAGAGAAATCCAAGTGCAGCCTCTATTGACACTGTCGAAAGCGCAGTTGTAGTCGATAAATAATAAGTTTTTGGCTGTCCGTCAGTCTATAAATTTTTCGTTTATAATCCTAAGAGTGTTAATTTGGGCCACACATGAACGATTTGGTTTAAAGCCTGCCTGTTGTCTGCGAATACTGTGTTCAAGTTTAGTGTTAATGCTGGTCAAAAGAATACGAGTTAGTATTTTAGAAAGAATCGACAACAACATAATGCCTCTGTAATTTCACCATTGACTCAGGTCACCTTTCTTTCGTAATAGAGCCAGCAAGCTCTGCAGCCAATCGTTTGGAAGACGTACGTTCTCCCATATGCATTTTAAGAGAGGTTAAAACATTTTAGCGCTTGTCGAAGGGCAAGCTTTTAACAGTTCTGCAGTGAAAGTATCTGGACCAGACGATGACCCAAGACATCTTTTGCGTTTGAAAGAATTGATGATTTAATTATCTGCCAAATTTGTTCAGTGTTGGGCTTTAGAAGGTACGAAGTTTGCTGACGAAGGTGTTTTTGATATCTTCAGAGTTTAATTTTGAAATATCGAGTTTGGGGAGTGAATTCAAAGGACGTCGCTGTCCGGCAATGCAAATTTTTAAACGAAGGAAATTTTTAAACGAATTTTAATAAAATAATAGTGTCAGTGCGCGTGTAAGCACTAACATACAAGAGTAGCATGCATACACTTTGTTAACTCACTAATGTGAGGTTTCATATAGCAGCAATATATCGGCATACATGCTATTGTAATGTATGTGGTAATGTATAATGGCAGGATCGCCATGTAATGGATATACTATACATATGGCAGGATTGCCATGTAATGTATGTACATTGTATATTATATGTATGAATGAATTTACGCAGGATATAAGAAAAAGGATCTTTGAGTATTATCTTAGCTCTCCAGCCGCTTGTTCTATCCTTTCAGCAGTTATGCCGTATAGGATAGTGTTCTATATTCTTTAAATCTAGAATTTAGTCTGTTTTATTAACCCATTAAGTACCAGGCAAGTTCAAACTTAGAATTTTATGATGAAATTTTCAGAAAAGTCTTATTTTAAGTTAAAAATATTCCCTGCATAAATAAATTTCTTTTTTGAAAAGTAGTTTTCCGGAAAAGTGCCGTGTGGTCAACCACACGTTGGGACCCATCGCACATTTTTCTCTCTTCGATAGTACAAACATTTTTATATGTGTTTTGTTCGCAAATATGGTATTTAATTACTTTAATGGTGAAGTAAGTATTATTTTAAATTGTATAAAATACGTGTAAGTATAGAATTTTATGTTTTATGCTTTTCAAATATTTATTAATCAAAAAATATATTTGAATTATTACATATGGATTGTATTATGTAAAAATAAATAAGTTTACTTGTTTTATTGTCTATGATCAATGTAATATTGTTTATTTTCATAGAAAATTGTAAAGCAATTTTCTACATTACCATTTAAATGACACTTTTCATATATAAAAACTGTGGCTTTTGGTATATGATCAATACAGCGGTGGCGATTTTGAGTTCTTATGGAAGCGTGGATACCGGTCACACGTGGTAAATTTCCTGGAAGATAAACATCTTCTGATGCACTGTGACTTTCCTTTTTCAAATCATCGTAAGCGTAATGAATATCTGTAATGAACATTGAGTTCTCTAATGCAAGAAGAAGGTTTCTGGCAATGGAATTCTGGAAGTCTAACTGAGGCATCGGTTTTGTGTTGGTAGAAGCAGTGACAAAGCAATGTAGTTTCCAAAAGTTTACTACAGCGCTATCTAAACACTGTACCCATAATGGCCATGTGTGTTTCCAGCACACACATCGGATTTTTGCTTCTATTCCCGATAGTTAGCAACTATAATGTCATGTAAATCGATGCCGCCCATGTGTCGGTAGCAGCTACTGATAACTTGAGGCTGCGGGACACCAACCTCTGCTATAGCGTTGCACATTTATTATGGGTTCAACGGAGTCATACAGAATGTTGCAATGAATAATCACAATGGCTCAATAATTCCTTTACAGCAAATGCACCGATTTCCAATTGTTTGTTGTATTTGTCAGTTGCACTGGAGTATGGCAGAAATGGGAAGATATATCCACGGAAAGGGTTATAGCTTATAACCGAAACGTATTGGTTTTACAAATTCCAATGTGAATAGTTGCGACTCAAGCATTTCTACAACACAACCATAATCTTGTGCATTTGATTCGTATACAACTTCCGTAGTCAATCATTTCATTGTCTGATTCACCAGCAACATTATCAGGTGGCAAACATTATTATTCAATAGGTAGCGGAGTGTCACTTGGTACTAATAAGTCATCTTCGCTTCAATTATCAATAATATGCAATAGTTCCTGATTTCTTAGATATCTTAGGCACGACATTATAATTTTATTTACCGTAATAAATTGACGACAGAACTTTTAGCAAGAACAAATGTAAGCCCTATATAAAACCATCAAATTCAGACTAACTCAACCAGCAATTAAATATCAAAATAGACTTATTACTATTATAAATAGTAGAAAACACGAGTTTAAGTTAATTAGAAGAGTATGATATTTATTAGAGAGATTACTCTCATTTTATTTCATTACCTAACGACAAACATTTATATGGCATTGTTTCATCATTATGTTGCGTCTGGTGGCAAGTAACTGTTACTAAGGCGTCGGCCAAAATTACGAAAATTATATTTGGACTTTTATGAACACATATTATAACAAATAAATTAGTTTTTATTTTTTTTTATTTTAATTTTCATCTAATTAAAAAAAGCCATTTTTTGGACACTTTTTTTTCGGACCAGGTAAACTCATGAACTGATGAAAACTGTTCGAAATATGTATTTTTATATTATTAAGATATCAAACTAACTAACAAAAACAAAAAACATTGAGTTAATTACTTTTATATATTTTTAAATCATTTTCAAAGTTAGCCGTGTGGTGTACCACACAGAGGTACGAAATGTGTTAAACAAAATATTCCGGTATTTATACCGTTTAAAACTTATGTACTAACAATGTTTCATATTTCTTATATACTAGAAATAATTATTTGGTTACTTCTTTATCTTTAATATTTTAATATACAAAATTATTCTTTACTATTCTAACATATTTATAAGTGTTTAATCATATAACATATCATATTTAATATTTTCATATCCGTATATTCGTATTCATAATAATTGTATTACTCTTCCCTAAAGAATTTGGGTCATTCTATTGCAACGACTACTTATGCTTTATCACTTGGCTCGCGCATTATGTTACACATGCATTTGTAACTGCATGAGTCAAATGCATTCAAAATGTAACATGATCAAAGTCAAAGCGACAGTTCGATAAAAGTGCATTTAATAAATTATGTCACATTTGTTTTGTCTACAATGCAATGAATTGCCACAGTAAGCACTGACGTAGGTCATGGGCACAACACTATACTTCTAATTTTTTTTTTAATAAATTTATTTGTATAAATTTATATTAATTTATTCATTACAACAACGGCGACTTGACATCTTGTAACAATCATCCCAAGTCGGCATTTTTTCAAACTCTTGCTTTTCATCATATGCCCGTTTTATATTTATATCAACTTTTCTTAGAACTATATAAATTTTAATATATCCCCTTCATGGATAAATGAGGTTATACGTCGGGCTTGGCTCCCACGATCTTCTCATGACGACAAACGAAAACGTTATAAGTGTTGTGGATGCATACCCAATAGGGTGTGTTGAAACCGGTTTGGTCAACCGTAAATGGTTAATAAAATTGGCCTTGCATTTAAGTCTCATGTTACGAAACGGTAGCATTGGACTATGCTAAAGGCAACGATCCAACAACATGATCAGTGGAATGCGGTGACACGGCATAACGTGCGCGAGAAACATAAAGAAGCGAGCGAGCATAAGCAGAAGTAGCAGAATCGTGATTTAGTTGCTGTTTGCTATCCGGTGTGGATATTTAAATATCCACAGAAATATTTTAAAACATTTTATGATTCACATTTGCAAATTTTAGTAAATTTATGTTAAGTTGAACATTTTTCTATTGCAATTTTTTGATAAGATATGTTTTGTTAATAAATTTGATTATAATTGATTATATATATTAGTCTTCTAGGTCCATTACTTTACCTGCTATACACGACTGATGTCCTGATACCTTCTGATCCTCAAAGTTTGATAGCAACTTTTGCAGACGATACTGTACCAATTGCAGCAGATATAAACTTTAACAAATCCACAGACAACTTGCAGAATTACTTAAACGCAACGCTGGAATGGTTCGACAAATGAGGAGCTCAAATAAATACAACTAAAACAGTACACATCATCTACACGAATAAAAAATATGACCTAAAACGTATAAAAATTAACAATGACGAAGTCTTCATACACACAAAGGCAAATTACCTTGGTATTACTATAGATAGCAGATTAACTTGGAAAGACCATATTAAAGCTAAAAGTAATGAAATTAAGCGCCGCTTTGAGCAATTGTACTGGCTACTGCTCGAAATCAAAACTAACAATGGAAAATAAACTAATAGTATATAAAACGATAATCGCCCCAATATGGAAATATGGAGCCGAAATATGGAGCACAGCATGCAAATCCAACATTCAAATACTGCAAAGACTACAATCAAAAATACTTAGGACTATCATCAACGCTGATTGGTACATTTCAAACTATGACTGTTTTAAGGGAAAAGAAGAAAGATCTGGACGCAATCTAATTTAAAACGAAGAGCAGGAGTGAGAGCCGGAACACATATTCTGAGATTGAAAAAGTAGACTGTAGCGCAAAATTAATTATCTGCAACAGTAGCGGGGCCTCGACGCAGGGCACACCGATGGAAGTCTTAAATGACTAATAGGGACCCTACCTCGAAGTAATACTAACGTAGTCCCGGGGTAGAACACGGTCCCTTGGAATGAGGGGGAGTGGTTTAGCCCGTGCGAGTCTGGCACTCACCTTCCGGGGCGCCGGATTGTGGTCAGTGCGTAGGCATTCCACTCCTCATTGCCACAAAAAAAAAATCTCACACTATGACATTCATCGCGATTTAAAGATACCCATAACTATCTATCTAATATATTCATAGTAAATTCCTATTCTATTTAATTGACTCATTTGTTCTATCATCTATCTATTAATTTAATTATCTTTAACTATTTAATTTAAAGAAGTTTTCTTTTTTTATTTTTTTATCCATTATTAATAGTTAACTCATGTGATTCTTAATCTTAATCTTAATTTTTGAATTATTATTTGAATTTCCATTATGTCAAAATGTATACTAAATGCTAAATCTAGGGATATTATGAAGTATAGAATTACGGTAGAATCAATTTTAAAAAACAAAGGCGGAGAAGTTCTTTATAATTTAGAAATAAATAAAGTAAAACATTTAGGAAAGGAAGACATTAGGAGCCATGGCAACAAAAAGTAATAGATGACTACAATAAAGAAAATTAAATAAATTTAATTTAATTTAATTAAAAATTAAATAATTTAATTTAGTAGTCAAAGTAATTCAGAAAATTAATACGAATTCGTACAGAAATTAATATGGTAGAGTTATAAAATATTGCTTTAAAGTAGATTATGGAAAATGTTTTCGCAAATATAAATTTTGTTTCTGTTGCTTTAAGCAAAGAATGTTTGTTTGCTGGTTGGTAAATGTGTTAAATGATTGATGGTTTTGCGTTTCCAATAGATTTTGTTTTTCTGTACGTTTACGTTTTCTGTTGTGATGATACAAATTTGCACAGTAAATTTCTATGTTACATATATCAAGAACAAGAGAAAAAGAAAGTCTGAATGTCACCTAACCACCACCTCTACACATAGTAAAAATAAGAACACTCACGTGAAGAAAACTGCAATGGATTTATCTGGAAAAATATGAAATTGAATAAAGATATTGTTAACCTACATCCGAAACGCACAACTGGGCACCTTAAAATTTTTAACAACATGTGGTCACCTAACCTATGTTTGACAGCGAATGACACAATCGAGTGAAGTAAGAATAACGGAAGTTCGTTGGGAGTGTCGTGAATAAATATATTGTTTTAGTTAAATAAAGTAAAGAAAAGTTGTTTAAAAAGAAAGTCTATTAACGTTTTGTAGTTAACGCAAAAAACCAAATTTAAATTAAACTAAATTTAAAATATTTTATCATATATCACATGGACATTACCTGCGATCCTCGGTTCCAGCGTGGCGCGGGCATCGATGCATGCAATGTACAAAATCTTAAATATGCGATAAAGGAAAAAAATGAATTTCTTGTTTGTTACAATTTATGAATGAAAAAAACTTGTATTTGAATTCTAAACACAACAACAAATAAACAATTACAACAGAAAACACTTTTATTTATTTAAAATATATATTTAAGAAATAAATAAATACAAAACAATTTAACACTCACTTTGCACAGTTTTTATTCTTTTATACACATAAAACCAAATCAAACAGAAAGATTAACCACCGCCAAAAAAAAATTAACAAAACACGCCGGCAGCAGTTTTTTATTTTATGAAATTACTTGTTATCACGAATATTTTCTTCACATTTGTTTTTTTGATATTATTTATTTAGATACTATTAAATATATATTTCATAATATGTATCTAATGTACTTTTGTTTTAAATTATTAAATTAAAAATACTTTATTATTTTTAAATAATAAAGTTTTAATTAAATTGTTAATTAAAAATACACTTGGAACTACGCGAAGTAAACAAACGAAACCCCGGCAAAATCAAAAAAAAAGCATGCAAATATGAAAATACACAAGAAGTACAAAATATAACACGAATAGTTCAACCTTTACGGCGAAGATAACAACAGCAAATAATACCGGTGCGCTATACCAGAAAGCTCTGGTATGTTCGGTATAAAAAAAGGAACATTCGATATGATAGGGGACTTGTGTTGTGACTAGTGAAGAAGCAAGTACTCTGGCTCATTCGTCCTCGTGGTAAATTTTACCAAAGACTTAAATTTTCACTCATAAAGAGACAAGTACACTGGCCTATTCGGTCTTTTGGCATGTTCTGCCAAAAACCTGGCTCATTCAGCCAAAGTAGTTAGAAATTAATATCTTTGTCATATGTTTTATTTTTATTTTTTTTAACCTGGCTCATTCGGCCAAATGATTATCTTCCACAGCACAGAGTAACCGTTTTTTTTTACAACGGAGGAGGGAAACCCAGGACGTCACGCTGTCCTGCCATTAGTTTTCTTAGGAAACGAACCGAAGCTAAAAGTAGAAACCTTGTCAACGAGTACTACAGTGAACTGAAAATATGAATCTACATTAAGGTCATAGTTACCCCCAGCAGTAATAATTTCTGTGTGACCATCGTCAACGATGATTCACATTTTTAATTATTAAATAAAAACAATATTTTATTGGAATTATTTGATTAAACTTATTCAGCAATTATTTGATTAAACTTTGTTTGAATATTTTCTTTTATGAAGTAAATAAAATATATATTTAATATATTAAATCAACGTTCTTTTCTTCTAAAACTACGTCTCAGCAAAAATATAAATTTATTGTCACGACTCTGGACGACGGCTGAGGATACCCCAGCAAAAACTAAATATTTTTGAACGTCACCCAAAAGTGTCGTTACACTGTTAATCTAATACATGCAAAAACATAGAATTTGAAATTTTGTCTTTTGTAAATATTTGGATAAGTTAATTTTAAATAAATAAATTTTAAATTTGTTTGTTTGTTAAAGTTTTTGTTTTAAAATACAAAATAAAATTTTATTTAAATTCATCACATTAGATTTATAGATGGAGGAGAGAATAAAATCTTCAGAACAAGAATTATTAAGAATTATTAAAGTTAAGGAAATATTTAACAAGTACGTTAAGTCAAGCGTGGAACAAACTAACAGAATTAAGTCCAGACAAAGAATATCTTGAATTAGCTAAAGATCACATAAGGCATAATAGGTTCCCAAATATCGACGAGTTATAATATATAAAGGAACAGATAGAAAACGTAGAAGGAATAAAGTCAGCCAAATTACAGAATACATTAGGAGAATTAACAGATGCTAAGTGTGGTTTAGAGTATAAATGTAAACAGATAGTTCTACAGACAAAAGAATTAACTACTTTACTCCGAGACACGAAAACCAAACTTTAAGTTTGGAAAAGGCACTTCAAAGAAAAGGAAAGACAAATAAACACATTAGAATTAGCATACATAAATTTGTAGATGGTTGCGAATTGGTGCAACATGCTTTACCTCAAGCACAATATATTGCAAGTTGTATAAAACAACGTTTAGTGGATATAGCATACGATAATATTGTTAATAGACCCTATATTACAATAAACGAGTCAAGCGAACGTATTCAAGGAAAAGAATACTAGAGCACATAAGAAATGATTTAACACACAACAAACAAAGAATTAACGAATCTGCTACCGCTTGTGGGGGCGTCTACAGGCTCTACTCCATGAAGCAGAGACACAAATAAAAAATCAAGATGATGAAGTGGAATTCCTATCACAATTAAGAGAGAACAAACAATTAGCTGTCAGGTATTTCATAAAGGGACTTAGGGACAATAACTTGAAACACAGATTTATTGGATTGGAGAATGTCGCGATAACCAAACTGGTGTCAATAGCAGAATCAGCAGAAGAACTATTATGGGGCCTTCGTTTAAATATTAACATGTCTCTGAAGAAAACAATGTGTTCTATTTGTAACAAATCAGGATACGGATGGGTAAATTGCCAAGACAGACAAAATACACCATACTGCTCAAAGTGCGGTGAATATGGCACGAAATGTAGAATGAATACAATTACTGAGCTAGGTGTAAAACTAATAACATGTCATTTCTGTAAGAAAACAGAGCATGACTCAACTAAATGTTTTAAAAAATTGAACAGGGTATTTTGTAGTATTTGTAAAGTAAAGGGTCATGAACAAAATAGGTTTTATAAAATTGTAATAACCAATAATTATGGTCGTTGGTCTACCAACCAAAAGTTTTCACAGAAAAGAAATAGACAAAATAATTACCAAGTGAGCAGTAGACCTGGAGGTGACAAAATTAAATATTTCAGGTGTGGAAAAGAAGGGCATATGGCAAAAACTTGCCGAGTAACTCTACCTACTCAGCAGGGAAACTCCAACCGGCGCAGTCTAAGACGCTAGACTGGAATACCAAAATCCAAACACAACACAAAAAAATTAGCCAGCGTCAAATTTAAGAGTGAAAGTCCAAACGAATAAGAATGAACATAAATCAACCTGTAATAGAAGCAAATGAATCTCATACCATGATAGAGTCAACAAATTATGAATATAACAAACTTAAACCACGAATGTCAAATGAATTTAAAAAGTATTTGGAAATTATTGCAATACATATGGGTCATTCTTTTACAAACCGGACGGATTTTGGCAAAAAATGACCTCATCACCTCCGATTTGGCTGAAACTTTTTTATGAGCTCCTTTCATAAAATAAGAAGACCCGTATCTCGGGAAAAAATTTTGTAATTTTTTTCCTAGGAGATATGGACCCAGTGGGGTTTTGAGAATTGGCATTGTAGACACATTTTCAAATGGCTATATCTCAAGTTCTATAAAAGGTAGAAACTTGAAATTTATTGCGTTAATTGGTTGAACTTTTAATAAATTGTTTAAACAATTAAGATTGTTTATATTTAAGTACTAATATTAACCGTTAAATTTCAAAAAAAAACATATCTCAAAACGGTACGCAACATTTTTCATTTTTCATATTTTATTTAGATTCAGTTTTAAATTTTACTAAGAAATAAAAATTTTCATGATGGCACCGATTTTTATAAATTTTTAAAATTTTTTTTTTTCTCATAAAACACATCAAACACATGCGTGCTATATTTACATTGAATGTAAATTCTTATATAATATTTTTGATTTCAATTAGTAATAAAATTGTACATAAAACTCAAAAATTTCAGGACGATATTATCGTTGGAAGTACTTTTAAAAAATTTATTTATCCTTCACATCACTCCAAACACATACACACGATTTTTCAGTAAAAAAAAAAACAGAGGAATACGTCACAAAAATTTTTCATTTTTACTTTTAATTCCGATTAAACAATAAATTCTTCTTCGAAAATAAATATTTCCAGTGTGATATTGCTTCCAGAAGTAATTTAAAAAAATTTAATTTATCAGGTGTCCTTCATGTTACTCATACGCACCATAATACCCTTGAATCAATTTTCCAAGAAAAGTGACACAATATTCACATTTTAAATTAGTTCCGCATCATCTCTATTTTTAAATTATGAATTTTAACATAATTAAACCGTTTTATGAACTTTTTCATATATTGATGAGTTTAAAAATTAATTAGTTCCACACTAGCTGAACTACCTGTATAACTGCAGCACATAATTACACAGTTGAAAAAACTCTTTAAGCAGTTACGAATTGATATAGGAAATAAACTGTAAACAATTCTATATGGAGATAAAATGTAAAGAACTATAAACAAAATATTTTTTTTAAGTTTTTGTATTGATTTTATTAATAATCATTTCATTATTGACACATAATCTGTAATGTCTGCAGAAGAAAATATTTTTGCCATTAATATCGTTTTCGAATTAGGAATAAAGCAGTGATATTTTAATGTGCCTTTAACTGATGTAGCTGCTTCAAAACGGTGTTTAATCTTATTTTCTTCAGCTTCATAGTCTTTTGATGTTGAGAAATGGCACACAACATTTGGTAAACATTCGTTAGCCCAGTTAAATAATTCCTTTGGTGTTTGAATTGGATTATGTATTCGTTGAAGACTAGCTCTTGCAGCATTCCTCTTTAAGGTACCAGCTAAGCCGTCGCATGGTCCTTTGCCGTGTGAAGTTGGGAAAAAGTGCCATTCTGCCTCCAAACCAAAGTCTGCTTTGTGATGAGTTACATTGCTCCTGCAAGAACGCAATGTTGTGGTCGTAAAGCTGCAAATTTTGAAAAACTGCATTTGAGGTCCGGATGGTTGAGTTTGAAAAGAGTATGCAACTCCTTTAGATTGCTTAGAATGAGCCGTTTTTGCATTTGTGTCCTCTTCCCGTCAATTTTTACGGATACGCAGTCCTTTTTCCCAGGCATTATTTGACTGTTTTCATCACATTCGTAAAAATTTAAAACTGCATCGGTTACATGTTTTTCTAACGATGGGTGGCTTTTTGGATGTGGGTCTTCTAAGATTCCTTTTTCTGAAGCAAGTTTTTTAGCTACAGTAATCATATGCTTTGTAGCGTTTGGAAAGTGAGTTGAGATTCTTCGAAAAGACCAATTATGTACCACACTCAATATTTTTATTTTCATCGTCCTATCTGCTGTGCCATTGAATTTTTCCTGTAAATTTTTTAAAATTGATGCAAGGTCATCTTCTTCATCGCTATTGTTGGACTCATCGGGAGGAATGTTGAAAATTTTATGTTTAATCGCTTCAGTTATATCCTTTATTTTTTCATTTTTATATTCCTGTTGTTTAAGTTTTCTCGATGTAATTGGGGTATAGCTTATTAGAGAGAGTGCTTTATTTAATGGACTAATAGCACTTTTTCTGACTTCAGTTTCGTATGTAGCCGAACTGCTATTACTTGATAGTTGAATATTTTCCTCGCTCGATGACTGGCTGTTGTTTTCCGATATAGCTCCTTCATTGTTCTTATTTTTTTTGGCTCTCATCGCCAGTCTCATTCGGCAACTGTTACATATTTTTTTCCCCATATTTTTTTTGGTCCTAGGCATCCCCAACATACGCAGGATACTATCTGAAACTTGCCTTACTTTGGCCTTTCTTGGATGTATTTTTAAATTCAGCGGATTGAAACATTTTAAGTCATTGAA
>NC_051846.1:116197917-116204138 GCF_002237135.1 Teleopsis dalmanni | reverse complement strand
ATTAAATTTTTAATGTTACACTTTATAATTATTTGAGATTAAATTTGCATATTACAGAATAAAATTTTTTCCACAAGTATCCTGTTTTCGGTTTAATTTCGAGTTTTATACATATTATTTGTTGACTTCTGTATTTTATATATATATATATATAAGCCTTACCCTCTCTGGTACATCAGGGCAGCTTACAATGTCCAGCGTTGATTATCAGGAACCGCCAATCACCTTAAACTTTGCCACGTATCAGAGACAAAGAGACACCAAAGCCGCGCCACGTCGTTTGCTTATGGTGTCAACACGTTTATAATCTTCGAACGAGCACCAGTACAAAATCTTTTAGTTAACCACTGTTAAAGCCGTCAACTATTTCTTTTATACTGGGGCTATTATCACTATTATCCCGAGCACCAAAATAAATTTTATTAGTAAAAATCAAAGTTTTATTTGCCACTTTTTGCTCTTAAGCAATTTTTTTTTAATTTTTTTTTACAAAAAAATAATTAACGTTGTAAATCAAAATTTAGTTTATAAATAATTTTTGAATTAATTATTTCTTTATATGGACAAAACTGAGTAATTCACACCACCGGTACGTTGCGTTTCGTTTAACATAACCACGAGCCAAGAGACCGAAAACTTCTCCGCTTGCGCCTTTTATTCTCCTTTTTTTCTAACTGCGTCGAGCGGACTTTTTTGCTAGCCGTTGTTCGGTCAATACCCTCAACATTTCCCCTCATCAGGCATTCTGTTGTAGACTTCTGAAAGCTCTAAATTACACTCGCAGCTTTTTCCTATTATCCGCTGCAATTTTTGGCGATCAACCGAAATGCACAAAGCAAATTAATAAATGACATTTCTCATTTTTCTATTTTGTTTTGATTATGCTTTGTTTTTAATAAAATGTGTTTCATGCGGTTCGGGAAAATAATTAAATCTATTTTAATTAATATATTTCGAACTATATTAATTAAAATCAATATTCGTCAGGGTATTTCAAGGTATGTATAGCATATGTTAGATATGTTGGAGTACATAACATCAAATTTTATTTAATTATAGTTATCTTTGACGTCAGCATTTTTGTGAAACGTGTGAAAATGTGAACGTGTGAAATGCGTATTGTGTGACTAAAATTTATTCAAAAAATTTAGTCGTCACACTCCCTCCTTCCTTTACGAGAGTATATCAATACGGATATCTCCATTTCTGGCAATACGAATCAGTCGAGTCTTGCCATCCCATGTCGCCTTGAACCGATGACGCCTGCCTCTGGACCACTTCTTTAAATCATAGCCCTGCTTCTGTAACGTTGCTTTGGACTCTTATATATTTTATAGAAGTCGTGTTGCTCTTTGATGTGGTGATCGTCTTGTTGAAATACACTTCGATGTTTCACTTGTTGCTGTCGACTTTGAATACTAGGTGGATTTTGCGATGCGTGACATACTTCTACTTGTTTTAGAAGACGGATTGTTTTTTCCTTTAGGTGAATCGGACTATTTTCCTTTTGATGTAGTAGTTGTGTTAATGCTAATGATTTGGTAAGACTAAGTATTTCGTCATATTTTTGACCTTTTGTCGAATTCGTTTTGATAATTTTATCTTTTTGCTTCCATGGTATTAGCGAAGTCTTTGACGGTGCTTGTTCTTGCGAGATGTTAAACACTTCTTGTACTGCGTGCTCTGAGGTATCTAGTAGCTGTTTTCCATCTGGACCTGGCGTTACATTGATAGGGCTTGAACTTCGGTGTCGTTGTACTTCTTCAATATTACTAGGTCTTGAATCTTGCTGTTGTGCCACGTGCTCATGTTTATCTTGCTGTTGACCAAATTCTGCTGGCATTTCGTTGAATTTAGGATTTGGTTGTCGTGGTATTTCTGGTATTTGCTTTTTTATATGTTTTAGATCTTGGTGCTGTGCTGCTTGCTTCATTTCAACTTGTAATATTTCCTGTTTTTGTATAACTCGTGGTTGACAATACTCTGCTGACATTTCTTTGACTTTAGGACTTTGTTCCGGTTGTACTTCTAGTATTTGCAGCCTGATAGAACTCGGATCTTGCACTTGTTGCATTTGTTTCAATTGGACTGGTAATGATTCTTGCTCTTGTGGAACTTGCTGTTGTTTACTTATTTTTGGATTTTCTGGGATCAGTCTGCGATCTTGCGGTGATACATGATGTTGTTCCGCGTCATCTCGATGTCGCATGCTTTGTGTTGGTATACTTGTTGGAGTAGTTGAAGTTATAATTTTAGATGTTCCTGTAGGTGTTTGCTTGGTGATTGGCTGGTATTGCTGCTGGTTGCGGAAAGGTGACTTGGAGACTGGACTATGAATGACTTTATCACATTTCAATGTATTGGCTATGCGTCTCACGGTCTTCTGTATTATCACCGGTCGTGCACATTCCACTGCTATGCGCCCGAAGATTACCTCGCTATCTCGTGCTCGATTTACTTCATGCTGCTCTTCGCGTAGTTCTTCGAAGTCCTCAGCTAGTGCTATTAATTCCTTTAGACAAGTGAAATTCCGACGTTTGATGTATATTTGGTACTCTGTGCTCATGTTGCGATATACTCGTTCTAATTGTGACTCTTGATTTAAACCTGCGTGTCGCATTAGTTTTTGTAGTTCCAAAAGATACATTTTAAACGTCTCTCCTGGTTTCTGCAATCGATTTCTCAGTTCGTCCTCCAATCGCTCGAAATATTGATGTGGTAGAAAAAATTCCAGAAAATCTCTCTTGAACGCTTCCCAGTGATTCCAGTCTTTCTTATTGTATCTAAACCACGCCAAACCTTGTCCATCTAGTAACAGGGGCATTGTTCGAGGCAACATGTTCGTTGATATGGCATACAGATCCGCTAATTCTTCCAATCGCTCGATAAACGTCAATGGATCGCTGTTGTCATCATACCGGATCGCCCATTTTCTGACCTGGTCGGTGACGCTTGCCTGTGTGTTTCTTTGAGGAAGATACGAGTGTACATCATATTGTGGATGTGTATATAGCTGCCTTGCCGTTGTGTCGTTGATCATGCTATGTCGCTCTGGTGTTTCACTGTATTCTCTGCCGCGTGTATATTCCATGTTGCTTTCCCTGTGTTACGCAGTTTGTTAATCACCGCCGCAAATCTTATATTATTCAGTAGTATCCAGCCCGAATTCTCCGAGATACTTAAGTCATGTTTCCGTAAAATAAAAAGAAAATATCTACGACCTGCTCATGTTAACTGTGTATTTTACCTCGTTAATGACGATGGAAAAGTTGTTATCCAAAACGTGAAGTGCTGGTCTCAGGGTCCCTGCTCGGGCGCCACTTGTAATGAACCTACTTTTTCCTAGCCGGGGTAGTTCTCAGCCTAGTCCAAGGTCTTACAAGAAAATTTCTATTCGCGGGGACCCAGCGTTCAACTAATGTCGTTTCTACCGTTGAAGTAAGATGTCGTAACAAAGTAATTATTTTCGAATTCAAGTTTTTTTCTTTATTAAACAATTGGTAATATATGTATAACAATCAATGTATTTTAAATAAAAACAATTTATCAAATAATCTCTTTACAATTACTCATAAATAATAATAATCAAATAATATTTAACTGATTTCAATTTTATTGAACAATTTGTATTTTAAATAAAAACCCAATTTTTCAAATAATGTCTTTACAATTACTCGTAGTTAATACTAATCAAATAATATTTAACTGATTTCAATTTGTATTGAACAATTTGTATTTTTAAATAAAAAAAACAATTTTTCAAATAATGTCTTTATAATTACTCGTAGTTAATACTAGTCAAATAATATTTAACTGATTTCAATTTGTATTGAACAATTTGTATTTTAAATAAAAAAAACAATTTTTTTCAAATAATGTCTTTATAATTACTCGTAGTTAATAATAATCAAATAATATTAATTAATCATGTTTTAAGTTTCACGTTTATAAATGCCTTCTTTGTGTTCATTTACATACAACAAAATTTATAAAAAAACTCATAAAATGTTTTTAAATAAAAATATAAGGGAAGATTACTTTGATATTTCACTTAGAATTTTTATATAATATTTTTACATTCCTTAATTGTGGATTCAGTAATTAAATTTTTAATGTTACACTTTATAATTATTTGAGATTAAATTTGCATATTACAGAATAAAATTTTTTTCCACAAATATCCTGTTTTCGGTTTAATTTCGAGTTTTATACATATTATTTGTTGACTTCTGTATTTTATATATATATATATAAGCCTTACCCTCTCTGGTACATCAGGGCAGCTTACAATGTCCAACGTTGATTATCAGGAACCGCCAATCACCTTAAACTTTGCCACGTATCGGAGACAAAGAGACACCAAAGCCGCGCCACGTCGTTTGCTTGTGGTGTCAACACGTTTATAATCTTCGAACGAGCACCAGTACAAAATCTTTTAGTTAACCACTGTTAAAGCCGTCAACTATTTCTTTTATACTGGGGCTATTATCACTATTATCCCGAGCACCAAAATAAATTTTATTAGTAAAAATCAAAGTTTTATTTGACACTTTTTGTTCTTAAGCAATTTTTAATTTTTTCAAAAAAAATAATTAAAGTTGTAAATCAAAATTTAGTTTATAAATAATTTTTGAATTAATTATTTCTTTATATGGACAAAAACTGAGTAATTCACACCACCGGTACGTTGCGTTTCGTTTAACATAACCACGAGCCAAGAGACCGAAAACTTCTCCGCTTGCGCCTTTTATTCTCCTTTTTTTCTAACTGCGTCGAGCGGACTTTTTTGTTAGCCGTTGTTCGGTCAATACCCTCAACATTTCCCCTCATCAGGCATTCTGTTGTAGACTTCTGAAAGCTTTAAATTACACTCGCAGCTTTTTTCTATTATCCGCTGCAATTTTTGGCGATCAACCGAAATGCACAAAGCAAATTAATAAATGACATTTCTCATTTTTTTCTATTTTTGTTTTGATTATGCTTTGTTTTTTACTAAAATGTGTTTCATGCAGTTCGGGAAAATAATTTAAATTTATTTTAATTAATATAGTTCGAACTATATTAATTAAATCAATATTCGTCAGGGTATTTCAAGGTATGTATAGCATATGTTAGATATGTTGGAGTACATAACATCAAATTTTATTTAATTATAGTTATCTTTGACGTCAGCATTTTGTGAAACGTGTAAGAATGTGAACGTGTGAAATGCGTATTGTGTGACTAAAATTTATTCAAAAAATTTAGTCGTCACAAATATTATATTATATTTTATGTATAAATCGAATCTCTTCTAAATGTATAAACAAATATAACAATACTTTGTACACACTATTATAATTATAAATGTAATTAATTACTTATCACCGTTGGTCAATTAAAAAATTTTTTCATTTAAATTAACCATTAAATTTTTTCTTTAATGGGTAAGGATGCATTATTATATTAACCGCGACCATACACAATGTACTGTGTGCGGTAATTACCATGACACATTTACCCAAAACACTTAAGTTTCCGTCTATGTGTAATTTTTAGGTTTCCTAAAAAGCCACTTTTAAATATTTTACGAGTTAAGTAATTTGACTTGACTTTGTGTCATTTCTTTGTGACAATATTCGGTCGCATAATTTATTACTTCAATATGCGCTTGGCTATTTGGATTTCCATATTTGGAACACAAGACAAGGCTCAAGACGCGTCTCAAATAGCCTCTCTTGAGTTAACGTCAACCTCAACCTTCCCGCGGTGTTCCCTGTTTTCACTAATGAGGCTCTGGCGACCGAGTGTTCGGCGGGATATCTGAACTCTTCCATCTGCTGTCTAGAGGAAATGCTAGCTGCACATTTACATCATGGCAGGATCGGAGGCCAAATGGTGATTGACGAAATTAAAGAAAGGTAGCAGCCCTACCACCGATCTTGGCAGCTATCGGTTAATCACTCGTGGCGGCTGAAAAACATTAGATTCAAGTATTCACAAGAAATAGAAACCGGCCTGACCAAAACGATACCGACTTAAGGAATGTAAAAAGGACAAGATTTGGACAATGGAACGTGCGAACTCTGTTTCAAGCAGGAAAAATAGCTACGTTAGCCGCTGAATGCGATAGGTTTAAAATAGACGTAATTGGCATTAGTGAAGTCAGATGGAATGGTACAGGTGAATTCACAAACCAAAAGGGAGGTGTACTTATGTACTCCGGCATGCCCGACGAACAA
>NC_051846.1:116183175-116197817 GCF_002237135.1 Teleopsis dalmanni | reverse complement strand
TGCACATCTATATATAATTACGCTACAAAAAAGTTTGTGTTCCCTTTTTAACTGTGTTGCCGTTGACATAAATGGATAAAATTTATACCGTTGGAAAGGTGAAGATGTGGAGAAGTGCACAACATTATTTTTTCAAATGTACATTAACGGAAACACAGGTAAAAATACGTTGGCGCAAATTTAGCGACCACAACAACAAAATACATGTGTTTTTGAATGTTTTTTGTTTTTGTAGCGAATTGTGTATTGTTTACGATGGATTTGTGTGTGCGATTTTTTTCCACTTTTCTGTTTGGACTTTCCGTGTTGCAAAACTGAATTCTGTTACAATTACATTTTTAATGCACATTAAATTTCAAGTATTGTTTGTGAAAAAAAAACACATTGAAGTGGAAATACCCTTTGATATCATTCGTTTTATTTTGGTAGGTTTGAAATTTTTAGATTAATTTCAAGTGCATTGTGTGATAGTTAAATTTTTTACCTTTTCTTCCAAGGCTAATTAGTTGGTTGAATCGACATTAACAATACTTCAAATCAAGAGATAAAAAAAAGTCCAAAAATTATTTCGACAAGATTCGAAGCTACAATTCGGCCTATGCTATGGTCAGTTCGGAAGCTAATATTTCTGACACAGTTTTAAGAGCAGGACCCATGGTCACAGTATCTGATCGTACGCCAAATTATGCCCAGTTGTATATATACGATGTTGATACGGCTGTTCAATGTAAAATGCGAGCGCAATCAAATAAAACTTCTATTGAATTTGATAGAATTAATCTATTTATTCGTTCATTTCGTACAATGAAAGAACATTGTGATAGAGTATGCAATGCACAGAAAGAGATTTGTATGGCAATTACCGTGAATCGTGATACAGATATACGAAGATATAATGGTGCAATTCGGACTGATGTTGCGGTTATATTTACGACTGTAGATGGTGAAGCACCATTTGAGAGAAATATGATATCTTTTCCAAAAACAAATGGTGTGGTTAAGAATGTATCAGTATTACATTCTGCTTTGGATCCATTGGCATATCCTTTACTATTCCCAAATAGAGATTTTGGTTGGCACGTTAAAGTGCAACAGAACAAATCAAGTAGGAGATGGTAGCTTAGGTCGTAAAGCAATTTTACCCTCATCCTTCACTGGGTCTCCAAGAAACATGTAATTAGATGCAATGCAAATTGTTCAGCATTTCGGCAAGCCATCGCTTTTTGTTACAATGACTTGCAATCCGAATTGGCCGGAGATTGTATATAATATCGATACTAATGAATCATCTTATTTTTGACCTGAAATAGTTGTGCGTGCATTTAAAACGAAGTTAAAAGAACTCATATCTGACTTTTGGAATAGATCTGTTTTTATCAAAGTTGAGGTTCTTATATATAGGTATAATCGAATTTCAAAAAAGAGGTTTGCCTCATGTTTACATTTTGATAACTTTATATGAAAATGACAAATGTCTATTAGCTTTCTTTCTCTTGAATCAAAGTGATCTATCTGCTAATCAATATACGTGTACAGAAATTCCATTGCATTAAGTTGAGGTTGATAGTAGAAAATCTTGGAATTAAAGACAACGAGGAGGAGATAAAATTATTACTCGAATGTATGTGGTGCCTCATATTAAGATGCGCGTACATATAATGGAATTGTTTATAGCACATTTATCGAAGCATGTCATGCTAGGGGAATTGCGTCCAACGATAATGAGTGGAGAGTTTGTCTCAATGAAGCTAAGACATTTAATTCAGCAAAACAAATGCGTAATTTGTTTGCGATTATTTGTGCCTTAAATATTTCAGCAAATGCATTAGCGCTTTCGGTGGAATTTAAAGATAATTTAAGCGAAAATTTCGTTAGAGATGGTTGCAGTGTAGATGTTTCTTTCAATAGAGCATTCTTGAAAATCGAGGATATTTCGTTAACACATAATGTTACATGTGCTTTATAATAGTGCAATAATGTGTGATGCTATTGATAAAGTTATTCGTGAAATTCAGTATCACGATACAGGATCAAATGTGTTTTTTTTGACAGCCCATGTAGGTTGTGGGAAAACATGCACACAAACGGTTATAATTCGTAAATAAAATTCCCTTAATCTTTGATGTATTTCGTGTGCATTTAGTGGAATTGCTTCCACATTATTGAAATTAATGCGATAGTTTTGTTAATTCGAAATTTAAATACGAAGCAAGCTTTAGTGAATGGGATGAGAATGCGAGTCAAAACAATGCATAATAACACAACAGATTAGACACAACACAATAGAATAGATTGTGTTTACTAAAGTTGCTCGCGAAAAACGTATTTTGATTCCACGCATCACTTAACGTATTCAGGAACTGCAATGCCATTTCATTTTCGACGAACACAGTTTCCAGTCATCGCCGCATTTGTTATGTTAATTAACAAATCCCAAGGACAGACATTTTATAGAGTTAGAATATTTTTGAGGAAACCTGTTTTCTCTCATGGACAACTTTACGTTGCAGCCAGTAGAGTTAGATCATTTGAAGGACTTAAATTTTATGTCAGTAATGAAGGTGAACAATGTCATTTGGCTTATGATGAAAGGGAGTTTACGAAAAATATTGTTTACACTGAAGTTTTGAGAACTTTGTAATATAAAATATAGAATTATTATTAAAGTTTTAAAGTTTTTCAATATTTCAATTTTTTCATACGTTCATTTTCCAATTTCAATTCTGTTTCTTGCCTTCACTGCATACAGCGATATGATTTCGTGGTGGCAGAGTATAGGAATTTGTTTGACAATTTATGACAGGAGCAAGATGTTGTGCAAAGTCGCATTGTCGAAATTGTGACTTCATTAAAGAATAAACGCGATGAATTGAAAATTGAACGCAATTCAGTGAATAATAACCGCAATCAATTGAAGATGCTGTTCTACGCTGTTTGAATTGCTGATTCCTATGCCGATAGCTCTCCGATATCACCTGAAGAACAAATGTACGCAGCAGAAGTTAAGATAATTTCTTTGTTGAAAAGATTTCAAAATGGAACATCAGTTCGAGACTTAATCGGTATTTCATTCAAATTTATCAACATTTTATACTAATTATTTTGGCGTCCTTTCGCAGGTGCATACGTGGTCACATATGAATACAAATTTAAATTGATCGATTTCACTCCATTGTTCATTCAAGGAAAAATTAAGCCAAAACCAGAAACAGAACAAATGATTTTGCACTATAAATTTTAATTTATTTTTGTAAATTCTTTTCTACACTTTCTTTAGATTTTGTTCACATTTTCTTCAAATTTTTCAATAAAATTTAAATACTATTAATATTGTTTATAAATTGTATTTTCTATTGGTCGAATTCCGACCACTGGCGACCCTAGTAATATATAATAACATTAGAATTAATTAACATAATTTTTCAAAAGGTGGAAAAAAACAATGAACGAATTTTAAATAAATATGACTTTCCAAATCCAGCGATTCATAATATTTTATAATTTGAAACAATACAACAAAACAAATACAATCAGGAAAACTAAATTCACAAAAGCATTGTATTATCTCTTAATATTAAAAACAAATATAATGAACATAAAATACAACAAACATGCTATACTGAAATTCTAAATCAAGAATTGGTATAATAGATTAATACAAAGGAGTTTATCAAATAAAATAAAGAGATGGATTTAACATTTAGGACGTGTGCGAGTTAGGCTAAGTTGATGCTACACCAAATGGAAGATTTTTTGGGATTTTTTGCACTGCACACATTTAGCCATTTATTAACACGTATCGACACATCACTACATTATCGGCACAACTTAGTATTTCCCTCATTTAGAACGCAACTTAGCCTAACTCGCACACGACCTTAGTATGTCAAAAATGAGTTCACACATATATATATTTAAATATTATTTTGTGAATATAAAAATAAAAAAATTTTCAAAAAAAAAAAAATAAAAAAAATTTTCGAAAAAAAAAAATAAAATGAAATACATAACCATAAAAAAAAACCAAATATATAACAAAACGAAAAAAAAAGAAATACAACCCACATCCTAACTATATACGCTTTCAGTAATTATGGTGATGAAATTTAAAATGTAGCTTTTGCTTACAAAAACTCAAATCTATTCGAAATTGTTATCAAATCAAAACCAGCAAAATATTATTGGGTAGCCTTATATAAGTGGAATCCCTATTTTTCTGTTTGAAATGAACCCTCAAATTGTAACACATATTTCTTAAAATTTAACAGGAAAAGTAATATTGCGGTAAATAACATAAATTGTAACACGGTACAATTTATGACTAGTAAGAGATTATAACATTGTCTCAGTACTTAGCAAGCTGTAAAAAGAATATAGTAGTGGACAAGGAATACTTTACAATATTTTGCGCAAAACGCATTAAATTTCTACTAAAAACTCTTGATAAGTGTTTGCTCCGCGTTATGGACCGATCGCCCTGTTATATAAAAAACAACAATATATTCTTCCCTGAGTTTTAAAGTATAAATCCTGATCAAAATACCTCGGTCTTTTTTTTATATTTTCGTTTTTTTTATATGCTGTGGCTGTGGGCTTAACGTCAATTTTGTACTTTGGCTCTAATCCACTCTCGCATTTAAGTGAATTTAAAATATTAAAAGTAGTCCAAATATAAGCAAAATAATTCTGTTAGCTTCGACATACTTTTTACCCAAGTGGCGGCTATAACACATTCAACGGATGAGTCCAGTATAAATGTATTTGCGTTTAAATTCTATTGTATTGTAGTATTATTTCTTTGTCCTATTAAATCAAATTAAATACATTTGATGGTATATCATAAAAAAATAATATTACATCAGTATCCTAATGATGACTTTAGTCGAAATATCGGTAATAAAATATTCTTGAAACTAATTTAAAAAAATATGTATTACTTAACATTTACTAATTAGCCGGTATAACATTATAAAAGATGTTTCCAATTTTGAAGACAACTTATCTGATTCTCGATTTTAAAAAATAAAATAATCAATTAAATTTATAAAACCATAACACACATTAAGATTTGTTACTGTAATTTCAGCTTTTGTTAATAAAATAACGTAAATAAAATGAATGAACTTAACCGCTGTTTTATCAAAGGTTTGTGTTTAATGAAATAAATTGAAAACGTTCCTTGTTAAATATGAACAAAACTTAAAATATACTGCAGCGACTTGCTTAAATTGTCTTTGGTAACATTATCTTCAAAACTGACCGGCACAGCTCCTCCATGACTATAAAATTTCGTCCTTAATTTGCGTAAAGTACATTATATGTGCATATTTTTGCTCGTACACGAACGTGCACCGAGGTAATGGTGTTAATTTAAATTTACTTACATAATTATTTACTTAATTTATTTTTTAGAGAAATTTAATTTTAATAGCAACTTTATGTTAATAGTAATTTAAGTGTAATAGTAACTTAATTTTTATAGTACAATAGTAATAAAAATTACCCAAAATTACCCATTTGCATTTTTATCTGTGCAATACAGAAATCAATGCATACATCAGCCTCTTCAAGTAACCTCGAATTGTAAACCGTGTATACCCTGAAAAAGTCCTACTAAAAAGTTAAACCAATCTACATCTAAAATACAAATTAAACTCTGTGCTTGAAAAAAAATAGTTTAGATTTACTAAAGATATTACATATAAAAATATCTTCGTATCTTATTTCCTGTTTGCACATAAAGAAATATAAAATAAATATTTGTGTAAATTATACGATTTTAGTTTTACTGTTGATTCGCATACAACTACCACAGCGTAGACCACACTAAAATTAATTTGTTTTTCTAATTGCAATTAATTTACCAATATATATGAGAAATAGATAACAAATATTCTTATATTTACAATCTAAGATGTTCAGTTCGTATTGCTTTTCGCAGATTTGTTTTCTAGCTTTATAAAATTCCTTCCATTACACATTTTATCCTGAATTTGCAAACTTAAAAGAAGCTAACATATAATACGAATTGCTTAAATATAAGCTACTAGGGCATAACACAAAAAACTTTTGTTCCAAGTCAATTCCCGATTAACACATGAACTTATGCAAATTGTTCCCTTGCAAAGTAAATAGCAAAGAAGTAGCATAACTGGTTTAAAGTTGGAATACATGTTATATTAGCAAGTAGAATTTAGCTCGAATTTAACCGAAGTTTTCATTCATTTATTTCTTAATACATGCTTTAAGCAGTCATCTCGTTATATAGTTTATATTATGCTTAGCACCACCACCATAATTGATAAGTAAGCAGCTCTCCGGTTAGACAATACATTCTAGCATAATTCTACCGAATATGTCACTGCAATTGTTTATTGATTTCTACAAATGCACACAAATGATATAGCAAGGAGCATTAAAAATCATTACATTGAGCTGAACCAAAAAAACTTTACAACTCAAGAACTATATACAAAACGTTGGAATATTTGGCAGATATAAAACTGCTCTCAAAAAGCAAGGCATTGGAAATGATTGTATATAGCAAAGCAGATTTTCAAATAAAATGCGAACTGTTTATTTGCAATAAAATAAAAAAAAAAACTAAAGGCAATGACTCAAGCTTTTGTAGAAATCATCGATAATAATATAACATTGGTATCTCACTGTCAATAGCTGGAGTCCCGATAAAGAAAGCCTATATACATATAGACTATTAACGTTGCAAAACTAGATTTTAGGAATAAGACGTAAAAACATATGCGTTGCATTTATTTAATTGTCTTAAATTTATCTAAAACAATTAATCATTAATTTTTACTTGATATCACATTCCTTTTTCTGCGGTCCTTCGCACTTCAGTAACTTGATATTTTTAAGAACTTTACGAATTTATATTTACCATTTTTGAAGACATATATTTTAAAACAATTTTATACTTTTCTTTAATTCATTTTATATTGCACTTTATACAATTACTTACTTTCTCACAGCAGATTTTGGGTTGGGCTCGTATAATAAAATATTTCAACTCTCCGTTCTCTAATTATTGTTCTCATCAACTTTTTAAGTACGTATGACTGAAATTTTTATTGAATGCTTGTGGTGACGTTAGGTGATGCCACTTATTTGATTTTATCTAATTTTTGTGTTGATACAATGAATTCCTTACAAGAATGGCTACTCCATTGTGAACTAAAATTTGTTTTTTCGAACAACCACAATTTGCAGTGAAGCATTTGAAGGTGTTAGAGAAAAGTGCACTAACACCAGCAAAATTGACTGAAATTGCCCAGCGGCACCATTAGGCCAGCGCTGAAAAAGTAAGCGAGGAGGTAATAGCTCTTCGTTTTTATTTTTCTTTGTTTTCGACATTTGTGTTCGACATAGGCAAAATGGGGGTTGAAATTATAAAAGAATGAAGAAGAAAAGCATATGAGTATTAAGAATTTCTTGTTTTGCCTGCATTGTATACATTTAGTCTGCTTTTGATTTTAGTGAAGTGCATCAAATTAGTGCAGTGAACAATTTTTAATTTTTAAAATCAATATATAATCTAAAAATATAATTTGTGAATCTAAAAATATAAATAAAATATAATTTGTGAATTTAACATAAACTCACTGTAAGTATATGCAAAATTAAGCAAATATATTTAAAATTTTAAATGTTATTTTTTGTTTTGTATTATGTAGATGCAACTGCGTCAAGAACGATTAAGTGACCAATGTGCTGCGAATGCAGTCATTCTAAAGCAAAGATAAAATCAGTCATCTGCTTCAATTAGAACAGTTTCCAATTTAATCTGATTAGGATTTAATTCAGTTTAACGAAGAAATCACTGTCGTTGAAGTAGTTGTAAGTTAAATTATATATGTTTCTTACTTTCAATTTCAACTTATTAATATTTTCACATGTAACAATTTTACTAACTCATACAGTTCTTTTTATCTATTACGTTATTTATAGGCTGCATCAATGATACGCGTTATTGAGAAACAACCAATAACACGAAAGATTTCGTGGATTTTTGGAGAAAGTATACTCATAAATTATAACTTCGATGGTACACAAGGCAAGAAGTCCTTAAGAGCGTCAAAGAATGTGACAGCAGCACTTTTTGGTATAGTATATTGTAAATAATTTATTTTAGCGTATACAATAACTTACTTTTGTATTTACAGACGATTTAAGGACAGATGGTAACCCTGACCAAGTGATCGAAAATGAAATAAGGCATGCGTTTCGATCAGCCAAAAACAGGTACCACAAGGCGAGGAGTGTCCGGAAATCTGTTCAAGTCTCTAGTAACAATTCCACAGAATAATATATCTTTATATAAATATGTATATATGTGAATAAGCTTAATTTATATTTAAATAAGTTAATATGTTATGTAAATATGTGAATAAATTAATAATTTAATATGTAAATAAGATAATATTTAAATAAATTAATATGTAAATAATTATGTATAAATAATTTAAAATGTAAATATGTTATATTCTTTTATGCAAATATTAATACTTCAATTTTATAAACCATAAATATAAAATATAATTTATCCAAAAAAATTTATAGTATTTTATTTAAAAATCAATAGCATAGGTAAAATTAAAAGGTAAGCGAACATGTCAGCGCTGATATGTTGCATTACAAATTCGAAAAGGTAAGCAAACATGTCAGCGCTGAAATGTTGCATTACAAATTTGAAAAGGTAATCGAACGATTCAGCGCTTGCCCGCAATGACATGCACGTGTTAAAGTAATTAGGAGTTTCCTTTGAATAATCAGCGCTAGGCATTACCATTCAGCGCTGAGGGAATCGATTCCCTCAGCGCTGAAAGTCCCGCTGGGTGTTTTCCTGTTTTGATTTTTTGAAAGAAATATAAAACTTCATTGCGCCAAAGTGTAAAAATATTCCGCACAAGTCTTTAAAAAGGATGTACTTAACATATAAAGATATACTACATATCTTATATAATAATGAATAAACTATGTTAAGGAAAAATAATTTTATATTTTAAAATGGGAAAATACACATTTCTAATATAAATATTTTGCAAAAGCCTTTTATTATTTAAGTTAATAAATTGGTAGTGTTCCTTATATGTTCACATTGAGATTATAATAATAGCCGTAATATTTTCTCTTTCAGAGTTGTAAAAAAACAGCACTGAGTCTGGTTGAAACAAATTGACTTCATTTTTGAGTAATGCAATGCTTTTAATGTATGTAATGCTATGTATGTTTTTGGTTATTAATTTATATAAAAGAAAATATCTATATTAGAATGGTAATGGTTAGCATTTTTATCTTATATATTTTAATAAATCAAGTTATTCATGTATTTTAATTTATTAGTAAATGAAATGTTCATATGATTTGAACGGTTACTGAAATTTCGCAATATTTCCAGTGAACATTTACAATACATTAATTTTTGAATTTAGCCGCACTAAAACAGAAGACGTAAAATTTTTTGCGAGTAAAACCTAACTCTGAAAATTTTAAGAGCATTGTTGTTGCTTCACGTTTTCTTACGTAAGTTGCGAGTATTTTTCTGCTACTCTGAAAGAAATTACTGTTAATATAACAAAAACAAATTTGTACACATCAGTTGGTATTATAATTAAAATTTGAAATTTAGAAGCAGATACTTTTCGATAAAATTGTTTTACCATTGTGGAATTTAAATTAAAATTAAATTAAAATAACATTAGTTTGTTGCTTAATTAGATAATGGAGTACTTAATAAGAAATGTGATTTTTTTCTGAATATTTTCATGGAATATTTTACGCTGCAAAAGAAAATGTTTGCGAAATTCTACAAACTCAATCACCATATCTGATGCGCGTCTGAAATTTAAATAATATTGAAATCTGATATTTAAATAACATTGAAAGCAATGTATTATAATCATATATTTAGTCCACTGTTTGACTTGCAATTCAATTCATTTTCGCTACAATTTCAAGTCAGAAAAATAAAATATGTATTAATAACTAACAAAAATAATTGATCAATTTGTATAAAAAATAATATTTTTACTTTTAGCGACAATAAAATCAAATTAAGAACATTTTTAGTCGATTTTAGAGATACTTGGCGATTGCCAACTTAGCAGAATACGAAATTTGGAGATTTAGCGTTTTATTCGGAGCAATCAGTTGTTTTTGAAAGTAAGAAAATTAGCGAAAAGAAATTAAGCGTAATGAGTTAGCAGAAAATGTAGTCGCTAAAATGTCGCTAAATCTTAGCGATAGCGATTAGTGGAATCGGCTTTGAGGTGAAATTTGTTAGCCTTAAGGAAAGGCGCAACCTACAAGAAAAACAACCGAAGCCATAAATATTGATGAATAAATATGAATAAATGTAATAAAGAGTGAACTTACTTAGCACGCCAAAAAAAAAAATTACTCCGTAACTTTCGGTGTTTTCTAAGTGAAACACATAAAAAGTGATATTAAACTCATTTCAAATAATCGAGATAATAATCAATATGCCGCATATGATAATAGCGTGTGGAATTCATCACAATTTTGTGGAGATATCTAAACAATGTTATAATTTCTCATGGGATGTAGAAAGAATCCACGGCGAAACCTGAACATATGTACAATCAACAAAATTCGTCTTCCGGACATCTTATGCAAGATCATATATGGGCGTACTTGGCGAGAAAATTTCCATTTCTACATAAATATAAAGTGACCATTACGGTAAAGTTAAATTTTCAAATAGAGAATAAAAAATAAACAATTTAATTAATTTAGATTCTGGGATACAATTATGCTTTTGATTGCACTTTCAATTGTCTTATTGCTACTGCGCATCAAATTTTCATTATGCGTACGCTGCTCTTCCAATATTTTGGTTTCCCATTCATGCTGTTTTACAGCTTCCTCACTAAAAAATTTTTCCTGCTGGCTAATCATACTTTTCCATTCGCGAGACCAACTTTCATGAAAGCTGGACAACGCCTTTGCTCGAATTGGCGATGTAGTGGACGTCGAAGGCAAGAAATTTATTAGTGAAACTGATTCCTAACTCCGAATTCGTTTCATCTGCATTATTTACATTTTCTGCACTAAAATCTTGAGCTTTCAAAAATGCGGACGTCGAAGAAAATCAAGTGTGCTTATAGAATTACATTTAAAGTCTGCATTCTGCTCATCTGCGTTGTCATTCAAATATTCTTCATTCGATTCGCCTGCAATTAAAAAAATTTAAAGTTCGGTAACAAGATATTTACTTGTTCAATATCGCACCCGTTATTTTCAAGAACTGATGATAATCTTGTGTCAAGTATTTCGCACATCAATGGATGGTATTCCATGCAACTGTTACTACTACAATTACTATTTTTTTTTAATTTCAGAGTATTGTCTTCTTAATACCTGCCACTTTTGTTTTATTTGCTGTACACTTCTGTACCAGCCACCGATTTCCATTTCTTGACGAACAATTTCATAAATTGTGTCCTTTCTATATTTTTTGATCTCCAACAATGCCGTCTAATTATTTGTTTTTCTGCAAATTTTTTCTTTTTATTTCCCATTTTTTCTTTATATTTTTAGTTATTTGGTTATTGTTATTTGTAACGAAATTGAAATTATTTGTACCTATTTACTGTTAACAACTGCAATTCAAACCTTAAACTGCTTTTAAGGTGTTTGCGCAATGCTTAAAAGTGATATTTCTTACTAAAAGTAATTTTAAACTACTTTTAGTAAGCTAAAAGTGCTTTTAAGCAAAATTCAATTTAGGGCGTTTACGCGATCTTAAAATCGATTTTTAGAGCCTTAAAACCCATTGACAGAAGTAAACTATAAATCGTTGACGCAGTATCGATTACACTTCGCAGCTTAACACGTTCCGGTTTGGAAGTACCAGGAAGATCAAAAAGTGCTGATATGTTTTCCATGAAAATGAGTGTTGGATTGTCGTACCTATCCTTCAATCTATTTAATGTCTTTGAGTAATTTTCATTTGTGACTTGAAAAGCGTTAACAGTTTCTAACGCTTGGCCATGCAGACAAGTCAGCAAATAATTAAATTTTTCCAGATTAGATAAGATTGATTCCCGATCAATAATTTGCGAAAACGACGTTATAAAAAATTTGAATTCGGAATATTTTCCATTAAATGAAGGTAGTTGTAGCGCTGGTAATTTCGGTGTTAATTGGTGTATAGTTATGTTACCATCTGATATTGACGTGTTGTGGAACTCGTCTCCCAGCTGCAACTAAATGGTCACCTTTGCATTAATGTAAAGCTCCTCTAAATATGATCAACAATTATCCTCTTCATTTCCTTCATTCCTTGCGGATTCGATATAATTTTTAATGCATGTGATGCTTTTTTTAGTGTTGGCTCTTTGTGTTTAAGTTCTTCTGCCATTATGATGTAAAAATATAATGCAGAAGATAAATGCACCAATTACAGCAACAAATTGATAGGTAAGTGATAAACAGCAACAGCAATAAAAATCGACGTAAATTCTGCATGCAGCGACAGCACTGAAAATTAAAGATGATCGCAGTAGCAGCAACAGCATATGATGTCAAATCAAATGCAGCCTGCAGCGACAGATTAACTACAAAGAACCGTAGAACGAACGGCAGCACCAAAGTAACAAAACGGCGAACACGGCCCGAAAATGAGAATGTTCGAATTTTTATTATTAAATATACAACACATATATTTAGTTCAAAGTTTTTTATAAAATTATATCACTTCAAAATACGCACTTTGTCAAATATATATCGATCCCCACATTGGGCGCCAAAAATGTGCCGAGAAGAGTTTTTCTTTATAGAACAACAACTAGCAGCGAAAAAGAGATCAAGGAAACAGACAAGAAGTTTCTTAATGCGAATTTTGATCAAGACTGGCCTTTTTTATTGTATTAATTTGCATTTGTGCAACAGTATTGCTAATGATACAAAAGTTTCATTATTTATGGTAATTATTTATTTTATGTCACTGAAAGTGTATTGTTACCCAACACATAGGTTTAATAAACATTCAACAACTAAACAGTCACTGTTTTCATTTTTGTTTATCAACAAACAAAATACATCACAAGCAGCTCTTCGTTAGTTTTTTTATTATTTTAAATAAAAAAAAAAGGTTACTGCATTAATGAAATTGTATTAATATATTTTTATTAAAAATTCTACAATGGGCCTTTTCTTTTGTAAGCATGTCGCAAAAGAACAAATAAAATTTGTACTACTTTCGATTGCAACTCTGGACAAAATAAAAATTTTGTTGTGCTTATATGTGCAAAACACGTAATAAAATTTAAAGTCAAAATTTCGAAAATAACATAAGACATGATAAGCATGTGTGGTCGTTGCACTATTCCAACCTAAATTTCAGAAGTTACATTTAACTTTTAGAAAATTAATTATTAAAAGAGTAGACGTGAAAATTGCCCAACAGCTGGTACTGCGGCCAGAAGAGACCTATTGTACCAGTTTCACTATTGATTAAACAAAGCCCTTAAAGCTTTGTGAATAAAGTCTAGAACTAAATCTAGAGAAGAGTTCTTAATCTGTTCTGGTGACAGAAATTCTTTATGAAACAGGTTTCTTCTGGGCGTTATTAAAGCTGGACAGTCACAAAGAATGTGCATGGTCATTTCCTCATCTTCGAGGCATAATCTGCATTCCGAGTTAGCAGATAATTGTAGTTTATGAAGGTGATATTTCAGACCATAATGAAACCCGTTATCAACCTTAAATTACATTTTGAGAATTTAAGAATTTCTTTGTAGGAGTACGGTGTTATCAGTGCTTTGCTTTTTCTGAGTCCTGGAAAGTTTACCCAGTACTCCAGCCGCATATAATTTCCCATTTCCTTGATAATCTGTTTTGTACTGGCCCAGTTTATTCCACAAAATGGTTGAGGGCCTATAAAAGCAGTTTTTGACGCAGTTCTGGCTAGTTCATCAGCTTTTTCATTTCCCAAAACTCCTCTGTGGCCCGGAACCCAGTAAAGGCTTACTTTATTCCGAACTACAAGTGATAGCAGAAGCTCGTAACACTTAAGGACCTGTTTTGATTAGAAAATCCAAGAAGAAAGAGCTTTAAGAGCAGCCTGGCTGTCAGAGTAAATAACAATTTTCGAGCCAGATTTTTCGAGATTTTTTGATTAAATTGGATCTTACGCATTAGTTGATTGCGTGGATTTCAGTTTGGAAGACACTCGGCCATGTGCCCATTGCCTCCGAAATGCTGGTGTTGGATCCATATACACCAGCGCCAGTGCCTTCATCCATCTTTGATCCATCTGTGTACCAAATCAAACTTTTTGGGTCAACCTGTGGGCCTCCATTCTCCCACGTTGAACGTGATGGTGGGTGTACCTCAAATTTTTTGCCAAAACGATGGAGTTCTGTTGTATAGTCTCCATCGCATTGAGAAATTTTATGTACTCCAAATGTTTTTAATATTGTTGTATGACCATAGTCAAGACAACCCTTGTTTTAGTCGAAGCGCACTAAGCGCAGCCGTAGATTGAATGTGTATGTACAGAGGTGTCAATCCAAGTATAGCCTCAAGTGCTGCAGTTGGACTTGTCCTCATAGCACCAGTCATTAAGAGACACGCTAATCTCTGGAGCTTCATGCAAA
>NC_051846.1:116170233-116183075 GCF_002237135.1 Teleopsis dalmanni | reverse complement strand
ATAAGCATCTAGGTCTTTTACGAAAGGAGTGTAGGAGACTCTTCAACAGAGCTAAACTATATAATAATGAGAGTGATTGGCTGAATTACAAAACCTCTCTGCAAGAATATAAGAAAAATTTAAGTAGGTCCAAAAGAGACACTTGGCAATCGTACTGTCAAGAAATAAATAGCAATTCTGAAACCTCTAGACTGCGTAAAATCTTATCCAAAAATCCATCTGTCCCAGAGTTACTCAAAAAATCTGACGGGACATGGTGCAATAATAGTAGCGAATCTTTACAATTACTACTAGATACTCACTTTCCGGGATCTTCTACTTCGGTAGCTGCATCCTCAGAGTGCCTTAATCTCTCACCGGTTAACTCTATTAAGGTTAACCTGCAGATCGTCAAATGGGCTATTTTTAGTTTTAAACCCTACAAATCACCAGGACCGGATGGTATTCATCCAATTGAGCTCCAGAATTCGTGGGAGTTAATACACAACCGGCTTTTGGCAATTTTTAGACATTGTTTCTTATTTAACTATGTCCCGATTAAATGGAGGGAGGTTAGAGTAGTTTTTATACCCAAAGCAGGAAAAACTTCGCACCATAACCCCAATGAACTCCGTCCTATAAGCCTCTCCTCTTTCATGTTGAAGGCTCTTGAAAGAATAATAGACGTAGAAGTAAGGCGTGCTGTAAACCCCAACCAGTGGTCCCCCTACCAGCATGCCTACACTAAGGGAAAATCTACAGAGACAGCTCTCCACTCCCTCACTTACAGAATAGAAAAATCCATAAAACTTAAAGAATTTTGTATGGTTGCTTTTGTAGATATTGAAGGGGCCTTTAACAATATACTCCCGAGTGCAATAGTAAGCGCGATCTCGCGTCTGGGTGTTGATGATGCGCTCATTGGCTTTATAAATCAGCTGCTAACTGGCAGACTCATTGAAGCAACGATGGGCTCATCAACGGCACGCAGAAGGGTAAATAGAGGTACCCCCCAAGGAGGAGTACTCTCTCCTCTCCTTTGGAACATAGTGGTGAATGAACTGCTAATACAACTGAAGGCGGAGGGATGCGAAACTATTGCATATGCGGATGATATTGCAATAACAGTCACCAGAAAATATACTACCACTCTTAGGGATATTCTACAAAATGGTCTTAATATCCTAAACAATTGGACACAAAAATGTGGCCTTGGGGTGAATCCCAATAAAACTGAAATCGTAGTTTTCACAAGAAAACATACGGTCCCGAATCTTTCTCCACCCTCTCTACGAGGTTCTGTAATACATGTGAAGGAGGAAGCCAAATTTTTAGGTATAGTTTTCGACAGGAAACTCACTTGGAAGAAAAACACTCTAGAGCGTGCAAGAAAAGCCAATGTTGCGCTTCTTCTATGTCAGAAAGCTATTGGTAAGAAGTGGGGTCTTCAACCTCGCATCACCCAATGGCTATATATAGCTGTTATTAGGCCCATATTGATGTATGGTATTACGGTATGGTGGACAGCTCTTGATAAATCTTCGTACTGCTCAGTACTTAACAGGATTCAGCGTAGAGCTGAACTCTGTATTAGCGGGGCGCTATGCACCACACCATCCATTGCACTAGATTTGATGCTTCGTTACTGCCAATGGATATTATTAGTAAACAAATGGCAGCTTCATCTGCTTTAAGACTAAAAGCTACCTCACAATGGAGAGACAGTGACTATGGTCATGCCTCCATTCTAAATCTTTTCAATTTTACTCCTAAAAACGTTGATTACATCACACCCACTCTCAACTTTGACAGGAAATTTGATGTCGTGTTTCCATCTAGAGAGTTATGGACGTCAGGTGGCCCCTTCCTAGATGAGGGCGTAACCATCTTCACTGACGGATCCAAAACAAGTAGTGGTGTAGGTAGTGGAGTTTTCTCAGAGGAATTGAACAAATCTTCCTTCTTTAGGCTTCCAGATCATTGTAGTGTCTTTCAGGCGGAAGTGGTCGCCATCAGGGAAGCTGTAGCTTGTTTGAATGTAGATGATATATTTGGCAGGAATATATACATACTATCAGACAGTCAAGCTGCATTAAAGTCCTTGAGTTCGGTCCAATTTACATCTAGGACGGTTCTTGACTGCTACACATCTCTAAACGAAATGTCGACGCAGCTCAATATTTCTCTAATCTGGGTTCCCGGCCATAGGGATATTTTCGGAAATTGCAAAGCAGACGAGTTAGCCAGAAAGGGTGCTTCAGAACCATACTCGGAGCACCTAGACTATCTGGGCATATCGCTAACATCATGTAAACTTATATTGAGTTCTTTCTGCGATAATACTTTTAATAAAAGATGGGAAGACTCAACGATATGTAGACATCTGTATGCAATCTGGCCACTTTCCGATAAAAGGAAATCGAAAACTCTAATTGAGATGTCCCGCAAGGACATTGGTCTTCTGGTAGGGTTGATTACAGGGCACTGTAAGCTAGGGAACCATGCTAGAAGACTAGGTCTTCCTTTCAACCAAATCTGATGAGAGCGCATCTCATCTGTTGTGTTTTTGTCCAGCTCTTGCACGTCGGCGATTTAGTACTCTAGGGGCCCCCTTCCTTGAGGACCTGGACCAGTTACAGGATCGGGCTTTAAATAGCATTTTATGCTTCGCAAAAGGTTCTAGATGGTTTTAAACCCTGAGGTTTCTTTTACTTTCTTTTAGTATTTATATACGGCATCACAATGGGCCAATAGGCCTAAGTGGATCCACTAGGGATCACCGGTATAACCTAACCTAACCTATGGTTAAAGCGGCGAAGTATTTTCTACTACCGCGGGTGATAGGCTTAGAGAATTATTTGCGGCTTCGCGCCAGCTCACGTAAGAACCGTTTTTACCGTTAAATTAAGGGACTCTAATGTCTGTATTTGTCTCTTCAGACCGTCAATTTCAGCTATAAGCAGCTATAAGATGTGTTACTAAGTCTGAGGTGAAAGTAGTGTTCTCGTTTGTAGTCATGTTTGAAAATTTCCCTGTTAGTTCTTCCAGATTTAAGGGTGGTTAACAATATAATTTCAATATATTTGAAAAATAAAAAATATTTTCAAAAATTTTTAATTAATTTTTTTAATTCAATAATATAATATTTAATATTCTTAATAAAATTTTTTAATATAATTTTATGTTCGTTTTTTTTTTACGATGGCAATTCGAAAATAATAGTTAACATACAATGACAATAATTCGATTTGGGTTCTTTTATATAAAAACAAAATTTTTTGAAACCTAACTCACGTTTCTCCTGACGATGAGGATACTTGATTGTTGGTGATTGGGTTCTCTGCTGTTCAGGAATCCTTTTCCTCAGCTCCAGTTGGCAGCAAATGAATAATTTATTTGAAGCAGCTGATTATATAAATATAAATATATATATATATATATATATATAAAGTCACTTTCTCGTTAAATTATTTTAATGTCTTGAAAATGGTGTTCGTGACTGTGCGATTCTTTATTATTGAATTTGGCTTTTTGTGATAAAAATTTTTTCGGGTTACTTTTAATTTTTCACCACTTTGTTATTCACTTTATACTCCACCAAATGTTTTATTCAAAAAGCACTTTGATCACTTTCCGAATAACACTTTTCTCAAGGTCCCTGCTCGGGCGCCAATTAATGAGATTATAAATGCGGTTAAATTTTAAAAAAATATTTATTAAATGAATAGCATTTACATGTGACTACGTTCTAACCGTACAAGAATATAATCTAAGTGAGCAATGCTTCTACTTTTATATTCAAATAGTCTGAGCTTACAAATAAAGCTTTTTACTCAAATCTTGCTCAGATCATAACTTAAAATCTATCTTATTCTCTATTATTTTCTCTTATAAATGATTATGTCTTTTACATTTAACCCTACAAAGTGAGAGCGTGCGATAACATGCATTCACTTGTTCTGAATATTCTGTGCTCTCTTTCAATTTTTTTATTAAAGCCAATTTTCAGCACTAATTTTTCTTTTCAACGTACTTCTACTACTCATTTTAAAATAAAAGTATACTTACAATTGTTTTTATTCTAGTTCTCAAATAAATTCTGCAAAATTTTTCACTGTTTTGCACTATTATTTAATATTTATTGTTTAGATGTCTTTTCATTTTTTTATTTATTTACGGACCTATTCTGTGCACTTGACAGATTTGTCAAATTCTTTAATAAAATTTTTGATTTTTATAAAGCAGAAAGCTTTTTGGTATTCTGGACACATCTTGACAAATTTCAAAGCTCAAGTACCTAGTGCTTCTCACCACACTATGGTTTAAAGTGTTTTGTATAGAAATCTGTTCGTAATTGTTCGTAAGTGTTCGTAAAAAATGCTTGTGAGGAGCACAGATATTAAGTTGCCAAAAGCATTTTTCATGCATTCAAATAACAATAAAAAATATGCTTGTAAAGAGCGTATATTTTAGTTAAGAATATTTGTCATGCATGCAAAAAATAAAAAATACTTAAAAAGAGCATATTTTTATAGTTGTCAAGAGCATTTATAGTATTGACAACTAACAAGAAAAAGAGCTTTTTATTTATATCACAGAATACCAAAACCTTTACAGCAGTCAATTTTGATAAATGTCAATGTTTGACAAGTTTATAAGTGCACAGAATAGGTCCGTTAGTTCATATATTTTTGTTATTACTTTTTATATGCACTATTTATAAATTATCTCGCTCGCGATCAGCTTACTTTTAAATTTACACATGTATTAATTTTGTTAGAATTTCACAACTTGCAATAATTTAACTTAACAAAGAAGAGAGAGTAGTGTAGACACAACAACGAAATAAAGCAAAAGTAAAGCAATACAAAAAAAGTACAGATATACTTAAAAACAAAACATGCAAGTATGCTTTGAATACCGCTTGCGTGTACGCAATGCGCATCAACTCCTTTAGTCACGCTTCCTCAGTAAAGGCCTTTTTGAAGTACTTTAACGAAAGGCCTGCGAATTTCATTTAACCTTCTGATGAAATGCTTTTAAAAGGCATTTTTTTGACAAGGCCTTGAAAATTCTGCTACTGGGGAGCCATATATTTTAAGAAAAAAAAAGCACACAAAGCAACACATTCAAATATATTGTCTCAACTACCATACAAAGATATTAAGTAAGTCTGCGATAACAAAGAAGAATAGAAAAAATGTACCAAGAAAACTACTTATGCATGCACTAGATATTATATGTGCATTTGCTCTGATCTTAGAGTTTTTTCTATATGGTTTTGTCCAAGCAAAATACAACATGTTCGCTATTGGCTTGATTGTTGACTTCAATAACAAAATAGCATTGATCATACATGAAATATTCGATTGTTTATAGGTTTGCACAGATATGTTTATACCATTGCGTGGTACCTTTTTAGAATTCATGATTTAACAGAGGCATGTCTTTATATTTCTATGTTTTTAGCAATTCTGACAAACATTGTTAAAAGTCTTGCGTAAGATCTTTGTAAGATCGAACATAAGACCGTTTGTAAAATTTTAACTATTCTCGCACAAAAGTCTTTCAAAAAAAAGTTTTATCATTTGTAATTTGTGGTAGAAAGCTATTTTGTTCTATTTCTTTTGTTAGTAAACAATTGGATTGTAATACAAATATAATATAAATCTAATAGAAATAGAGAGCCGCATATTTCACTTTTATTATTATTTATACATAAATAATTATTTACGGAATTTAACTTATGTCTTAATAGAAATAATAGCAACTATTGCTGCATTAACAACGGCAGTGGCAAAAACAAATTAATTGGTTTTAGGATTATAGTTTAAATATATATGTATATGATAAATAAATAAATTGATGAATAAATCAATGTTTAATAAATAGTACTGAATTTTAAATATATAAAAAAATATATATAGTATATTATACATATATAAATATATAAAAAATTTATTTCAAAATTTTTTTAATGACAGTATTGCATATCAATTCATTTACGTTTGCGTCGTATTAAAATTAAATTAGAAATAATTGTTCAGTTTTTACAAATTTTAAGTTATTAATTCAAAATTTTTGTAAAACTAATTTTTATTTATTTAATTGTATATAAAAAAGTTTGTGCACAAGAAATACAAACAAAATCTTAGCTACAATCGAAAGACCTGATCAACAGCAAGTCTTTCATTTGGTCTTGTGCAAGACTGAAAGCTGTTTACAGTCTTTCACAAGACAACAGCCAGAATACAAAAAATATTTCAAACTATCTTTTGCAAGATTTTTGAGTGTGGTGAGCTGAAAGATCGTTGCCATAATTGCCCCATAAATAATTCCTTTTTTCCTTATGTAAATTATTACCAGAGATCATTAAAAAATTCGTGAAAACATCAACTCTAAAAAACAAGCAGCAGCGGTCGGAGCAGTCCACGGCAATCAACGGCAGTTACACCTTCCGCTAGAAAGACAATAGTTTATACGATAAAATAGTGTATTTGTACAATAAAATAATTTGTACACTGAAGATTGTTTAGGAAGTAGACCGAAATATGCATGTATTATAAATTTCTTTTATTAAATAGTTTAAGAAAATTTTTAGCGCGAATTAATTGTCTCATTATTATTTTCAAGTGTCAAATAACCGATCTTAAGCCCGATAAAAATTTGAAAATCAAATTTTAGTTTAATACAAGACCAGTATAGTAAGAGATAAAATATTGTCAAAATCAATATTAAAATATTTTAAGTATAAAATAGATATACAAAAAAAAAATATTATTTATTGTAAAAATTCAATGAATAAATATAAATTTATTGAAGGTTGATAAGTACGGATCAATAATAACAGAAACTAGTTTTTATAAAATAAACATATTGGATTGTTATATTAAAGAAAATATTTTTTTATTAATTAAATTGTATTTATAATTAAAATGAATTCAGAGTATAAAGTTAAAATATTATACTGTGCGCATTACGTCACTGGCCACATTTTTGTAAAATAAAAATAATAGATTGGTTTGAATATGCAAAATACATTTTTATTAATTAAATTGCATTCATTATTCGTTAATAAATTTGTGTTAAATAATTTAGTGCTACATTATATGCCAGTTTGATCTTTTAATCTTTTTACATTTTGTTATTAGTGTCATATCTATGTATTATATTTTTTATTTAATAGCACACATAGTAAACAAAAAAGCATGCTTTAATACTGAGATTGATTTTGATATATTTATAATAAGAATGCTTACAGTAAAATCAGTCTTTGTTCAACTTCTCATCGCAAAACAAGGTATAACGTAGTGTAGCAAAAAGCTTAATTTTATTTACTGTCAATAATAATTGCAATTTTATATTTATAAGAGATTATGATAATCTCAATTTTTCTCATGCGAGAATGTATCAAAGAACAAGTATCTCTTTACTGTTGGTAGCGCTTTTGGTTATCTTCCATTACACTACAGCAAGTAAGTACATAAAATTCCTTATCGTTTTTTAATGTATATTTAAAAAATTAAAAACGAAATATTATAACAGCAGCATTAAATTGATCTGTACTTTAATAAAATCCTTTTTTGCCATTTTGAGGAAAATCTTTGTTATAAATTTGAGCAACCTATGGTAGAAAAACAATAAAGTAAGTTATTCGTTAATATTTAGAATAATAATCACTTAAAAAATATAAACACAGTTTGAATTTAGATATGGGTATAATTTTTGGGTATGGCTGTTTACTCATTATAATTCAATAAGGTTGAAATGTTTGACCTCTAGACTAAAATTAAATTATAATTAATCGGATTGGAAACGAAGTTTTCGAAATTTAAAAAAATGGGACTTTTTGTGACTTCGAAACCTTCGAATTTTCGGCTTCGCGATTATTATCCGTAATGAAACTATTAGAAGACTTCATGAGGGAATATTAAAGGTAGAATAATAATATAAAAATGTATCTAAAAATTTAACAATATTATTATTTATGTATTTATAAATATATTTTTTTTATTATTGTTATATTATTAATAGAAATTTTGTAAAATATAACGTTTAAAAAAAAAAAATTTCCAAGCCAACACACATTTAATGCATATTTCTAAAAACCACAAATCAATATCCATGAAAAACGGCTTCCTGTAACAGCTGAGATGGTTAAAAAAGATCTTTGCGTATTTACAATATTTGTGGTATTATAAAAGGTATTTTCAACTACTACAAATATTATGTTTCCTTATCGCAATTGTCTTGCCCACGAATCCGTGGAAGCAAACATTTTAATATCTAATAAAAAAATATTTCTATTCAATATATAATTAGAGTTTTCTTTGTTAATTAATTTTACATGTTTTGACCTGTAATAACGTTTTTTTTAAAAGCGATTTATTTTACAAAATTTTTATTATAATAATAATTCTTTTAAAAAATTTTTATTAATAATAATATACACAATAATAATAAGAATAATATATGTATAAATGCATGAATATTAAATATTTATACATTTACTTTATTGGTTTTATTGAAAAAAAAATGTGATTAAATTTGTGTTGACTCCAATTTATTAAATAAATTAATTATAAACTTTTGATTTTATATTCAATTTAATTACCACTGATATACGTTGTACTTATATTATTTCCACTATTTACATTTTCTTTCTTACGTACACTTCCAACGAACTCAACTGCACCACAGTTCTTTTTTCTCTGCCGAACCATCACGCCACTTTTACCATTCTTGCAAAACCAGACCAACCTTTTCTCTCAAAAACAAACAAAACATCACAGTTATCTGATCTTGCAGGTGCGGTTTACAATATTAATCTCACAGTGGCGTGAGTAAAATTAAATAACTTAAGTTATTAAACTTAATAATAAAATAATATAAATATAATAAAAATATAATAATAATAATAATAATAGTATTATTGAATTCAATAATAAATATACACAACAATTGTCAAATTTTCACCTATATTGTTAAATTATATTTTAAATTTTCCTTAACATTATTTCTATTACAAAATTAATAATATTAATATAAATTATTTAAACTCAAATTTTTTATTAAGTTCTTTAAATGTAATAACAAATAGGATAAAACAAATATTGCACACATAATTTTCTGCAATAAATACACAAAATAAAAGAATTTGCTATTGTCAGACAAACTCTTTTATCCATACCAAAATTTGTACCTAATTGTGTGATTCACGTTCATTTGTATGGTGTTCTTTCTTTAATACTCGCTTACGAAATCTTCGAATAGTCACACTAGCTATAACATTTTACTATCAAATATTAGGGGTATTCAGGCAACTGATTCGTTGCTTAGTAGTTGATTACAACAAAAATTTACACACAAAAATGAAACTAAGCAGGGAATCAACTATTTCGGTGATTCTCAGATTTGTACAAATTTGATTAATAGTGCTGCCAGTCCCAAGTGTCGTAATAATAACTTAAAATGAACTTTTGTATAGAAATTTGTTAGCTGTCTCTCTCAGCTGTTTGAATTGTGTGTAAACAATTTTGCAAACACAAGTATGTTTCACTTTTGCTGTTGAAGCGAGTGCTGCCATGGCATTTACACACAACAAACTAATCAAATTACGCATTTTGGGTCGTTCAAGCAACTGATTAACATCAAAATGCTAAATTTTTTAATATGAAGTTTTTGAATCAACTAAACAACGAATCAGTTGCCTGAATACCTCTATTATTTTGAGTCTTAAAAAAAATTTTCTTATAGTATGGTATAAATAGAGTATGTATATTTTCATTTTCTTTTTTATATTGCAATAGATTCATTCGGAGAATGTAAAACACCTCATGATGATTATGGCACATGTATAAAGTTGACGGACTGTAAAATTTTAATTGATCTTATTGTTGATCCCTCAACATCGGAAGCAGATAGAGACTATATAAGAAGTAGTCAATGTGGTAAAATTGGAAATATTATTTTAGTACGTATATACTTGAAAAATCATATATATATACATATATATTTAATTTCTTTCCTTCTTCTGTCAAATTTTGGCTTTTTTTGGAATAGATTTGCTGTCCAAATTCGTTAACTACAAACTTATTACCAAGCTATCCCAACTGCGGTAAACAGCTCACAGAACGAATAGTTGGTGGTAATATTACAAAACTTGATGAATTTCCATGGATGGCTTTAATTACGTACACAAAACGTAAGATTATTTGTCAAAATTTTCTAACAGTTCACTAAATTAATTATAGCATGTACTAGCTAAACTTTTATGTCAAGGGGAGAAATTATGCAGAAATTCGTCGTAGTTGTTTTGGCAGTTCATTATTATCAGAATTAACAGCAGTTTAATGATAAACACATCCATAACTATATAAATATATTCATACAAAAATACTGGTGTTCTTTTTGAGAGCTTTAATTAATACACCGCGTGTTCCAAAACGAAAACTAATTTTTCTATAATTTCGTTTTTTAATTATTTTTGAAAGTTAACTTTCTACGTTTTAATATCTTATTTTCCAATTAATATAAAAACAAAAGTATACCAAATTATAAATTTTTGTTTTGTAAAGGGAGGCTATTACTTTGATTCTCCGAAACATACAACTGATACATTAAAATTTAAGAACCATATTTGAATATGAATATTTTGTATGGATTGTAATAAAAGAAAATTTCCACATTATCTTACCATCTATTAAGGACGTGTGCGAGTTGTTCTAATTTCATGCTAAACTAAATAGGATTTTCCTTGTGATTTTTTGCACTGCATACATTTAGCAACAAAGTTCAAAAAAGGGTGCGAGTTGCATTTTGACAGCCAATATGTTTTTCAATATATTTTCAAAATTATACACACGTCAAAAATTACCAAAACAATATTGTCAAGTCAATAGGCCTATTTACACAATCATGAACATGAACATGAACTTGAAAACCGGTTGTTTATTGATGAGAGAGGGAAGAGAGTGTGATGTAAGTGCATGAATTTCATGAATTTTGCTACGGTTCTTCAGCTTGACTCATATACATATGCAATGTTATGTTTATATTTACCTTTTAATGCTGAATATTCTCACTTTCTCTGCTGTGCACTACTACACAATAGCATTTCATTTAGAAATAAAATTATTCATCGGCTAACAGACAAACCAAATTAAAAAGCTTTTATTTAAAAATTTTCAGCATATATTTCGTTTTGTTTTTTAGAACTTCATCAAATTTATACAAATTGTATTTTAATTTATTATTATTGTGACATTACGGTTGTTTTAAAATAATGTTTTTAACGTTTTTGAAATAATTAATATTATATTTAATGTTTACGGTGTTAAATTTATAAATGTTTTGGTCATTTAAAAAAAAAAAATTTAAATAAGATTCTTTTTGCAAAAATGAAGCACTCATGAAGTTCTAAAAAACAGAACGAAATATATGCTGAAAATTTTTAAATAAAAGCTTTTTAATTTTGTTTGTCTGCTAGCCGATAAACAATTTTATTTCTAAATAAAATGATATCAGATGATAAAAATACAAACACAAAAAAGCATTTCATACGTTTACACAAAACAAAACAAATTTCACGATCATAAGAGTTCATGATAGTGTAAACTGAACCGACAGTTCATGTTGTCGTTAAGTTCATCTCACGTTCATGCTAGTCTATTGGTTCTATTAAGCCCAATGAAAAGAAATCCACTTAATATTTTTGGAAATAAAAATTTATCAAATAAATGTTTATAATATAAACAATATAAATTTTAGAAAACACAAATATTTACATAATTTATTATAAATACTCATTAAATAATGAAAAATACATATAAAAACAGTTAATTTTTCGATTAAAAGTTTTCTAATAACGATGATTTTTTAATACAAAATTAATTATTTATTATTGTCATTTCTTATATTTTGATTCACTTATTTGCAGCTTTAACATTGAATTTTAGTGTGAGATTTAAGTGGCCAACAACGAGCACTTAAGGGTTCTGTAAAAATCTGCTGACATGCGTAAAATTCATAAAAGTTTCAATTAGATATGAAATAGAAATTTTTTTTAGAACTTTGGTAATTTTAAAAACTATTTCAATAGTATCGGCATGATAAATTAACTTAAATATGTTTCAATATTTTAAGAATATTCTGAATCATTTACATTATTGAATTTTTTAAAGAGCTTATTTCAAGCTCTAGTTGGTTGCATTTGCTACATTCGCTTCTCATATTCTGCCTTCATAAAAGCTAGCTTGGACTTTTATTCGGTCCACATTCTTTTTGTTTCTGCAAGAGTAGACCATGAAAAAACTTTTGCAGTCCTCTTCAGTCCTTTTAAATTACGGTGAGATGGTTTTTTTTTAAGTTGGCGTAAAGCTTTCCCAATTGTTGTTCACTAGAATTAATAAATATAAATAATGATTACAGGGTTTTCGAATAGCAAAGAAAGAAATAACACTCCCAAAAATTTATTTAATTATATTGAAATTTGGCTGACCATACAACGCTGTTTCGAGTATTGCCAAGTATTCATCATCAGTGGTCTTAGGAAATAATCGAATTTTAATTAGTTAGTATTGTTGTGATGTTTAAAATAAGTACTCTTCATGTAACTCTTATAAGTAAAACTCTTATACATATTCTATATTTTACATTATTGTATTGCACATTATAATATAATAAAGACAGTCGTTACTAAACAGTATATGGTGTCAGGTGTGTGCCTTAAAAAAATAAACTATAGTTATTTTGAAATAAATATAAAACTTAAAAGCGAAAAATAAATAAAAAGACATTTATTTAAAAAAAAAAGTATTAAAATTAAATTAATCAAAATAAAAATTAATTTAAAAAAAAAAAAA
>NC_051846.1:116164195-116170133 GCF_002237135.1 Teleopsis dalmanni | reverse complement strand
TAGTACAATCAAAAACTAACATAAGAATTATTACGGGATTACTGACTGGTCACTGCAGATTGAATTATCACCTATCGAAGTTAGGAATTCAATCCAACTCAGACTGCAGATACTGCAGGGAAAAGAGAGAAACGGCATAACATGTGCTTGGGGAGTACCCGGCCCTGATGCATAAGCGAAAGAAACAGCTAGGAGGGTATTTCATGGATCATAAGGATTCAAGACTGGGGAAGATAGGATCCATACTGTCTTTCATTAAAGAAATCGGACTTGGAGAAATACTCTAACCCGACAAAGGGCCACAATAGATCTTTTAGGTCGCAGTGCACGATCCCTTACTCAATAATAATAATAATAAGTTTATTGTTGTGTCTAAGAACTATTCCGTCAAGAATTTTTCGGATTCTTCTTCTTTAGTGAATTTTATATATATATAAATATATATGTAGATTATTTAATGTATTAAGTGTACTCTCTATGTTCAATTTTTATAACCTCAAATGTATCGTCTACGTAATCTGGGTTTTATAGCTAGTTCGTCCATAATTTTTCCTAACTTATTCTTCATAATAATATTGTTACAACATCTACATTAGGAGATCCTATTGGCAAACCTTTCGTTTGATTGTAAATTTTGTTTTGAAATGTAAGTAGCTATTTTCTTTAAGGAGGAAGCTTCAAATATCCATAATTGTTTCTTTCTTCATATTGCGTTCATTTTTGATAAGAGATACACTATCTTTAATTTTTAATGCATAGTCTACTGGAATACTCGGAAATAATGAAATCACATCAAAAGAAACTAATCTTTCATCGTCAAAAATTTTTTTTATTTGAAACTATTGCTTTGATATTGTAGACAGAATCTTTGCTTATATTTTTTAATATAGATGCAATATTACATCTGATCCACAAATTACTCGAAGTAACTCTGAGTAATACTGCATTTACACTGGCCTCAAATCGCTCATTTTGGTCAAAAATAGATATTGAGAAGCAAATTTACTCATTTTTGCATACAAAATTCTCAAGCGCAAATGAGATCCATTGGATCTCATTTTGAATTTATATTTTTGTGTTGTTTATTTGCGCGGCAGTAAAGAATGTAAAAAATTCTGAAATTTGAATTGAATTGCAAACATGGAAATTTGTGCCAATTTCGTCTCCGCTCCGTATAGCAGAATATATCATAAAATATTAGAAAAAACCACTAATTTTAACATAAATAATAAATTTATAAATTTGTGTTTCAAACTGTTGACAGTATGACAGTTTGAGTGATACTGATTTTCTTTTTGTTATTTCAAATTTCAAATATAATAAATAAATACTGTCATCAATATATAAAGATTTCTCCAACCATCGGATTAATTGCATTTCCTTCAAATTTTTGGAATTTCGTCTCATCAAAAGACGAACTCATCAATGACGTATTTCGGAACATCATTGATAATCATAAAAATAACAAATAATTGACTGAGCGAGCAATTTTGGCGGCTAAGAACAAAGATGTGGATGACTTAAATTTTTGGCTCTGCATACATTCAAATCTATTGATTGTGTAACAAACGAAGACGAAGCTACCAACTATTCAACTAAATTTTTGAACTCCTTGAATGTGCCTGGCTTACCACCGCACAATTTACAACTAAAGGTTGGTTCGGTAGTCATTATGCATCGATATCTAAACCAACCAAAACTATGCAATGGAACGCGATTGGTGATAACAAAACTGATGGTCAATGTAATTCAATGTGATTCACGCAACGATACTCAAAGGAAAATTCAAAAGTGATGAAGTTCTTATTCCGAGGATTTCAATGATCCCAACAGATATGCCCTTTGAGTTTAAACGAATTCATTTCCCTATTCGGTTTGCATTCTCCATGACGATAAAAAAATCGCAAGGCCAATCCTTGATAGTTTGTAGTCTGAATCTAGAAAATGCATATTTTTCTCATTGTCAATTGTACGTGGCATGTTCACGTGTAGGCAAACCATTTGCTTTATTTGTTCGTGCGCCTGATAAGAAAACAAAAAATATTGTATATCACAAGGTACTTTACTGAAGAGAATCAATCGGAGTGCTACCCATAGCTTTTTGCTGACAGACCATTGAAATAATTAATTATATATTAATATCCTAATAAACTATTGAACATATTTTTTTGTATTCATTTTATTACGGTAATAAATTTCTAAATTTAGTTTACCTAAAATCTAATTTATCAAAACGATATATGAATATATATATATGAATCAAAACGAAACAAATAAACTAGAAACGTCATAATGCAATTCGCTGCAAAAAGATGTACAAGAAAGCTTTTATGCAAAAGTGTTAAATTGCATCAAGTTCATCTAAGATCAGCTCAAAGCTTTGTGTATTTTACACAAAAGGTTCAGGCTGATGCGAATAAAAGACGGCGTATTTTTGTAAAAATTAAGTGTGTCTTGTATGATCACTCAGTGGCATTGTATGTCAAACATAAAATAGTAATATAAAATATTACTTGACACAAAGGCGGTTTTAAGTCGAAGTGTATAACATATTACAAAATATGTATATAATTGTTTACGTACGTAAGGGCGGTTTTAAGTCAAAATATCTATTTTTTTATTATTATTTTTTTACCCCATTTTTCCCAAACAGGTTAAAATAGGAGCAAACATAGATCAAAACAAACGTTATGAAAACCAAACTACAACACCAGATTAAAGACCATCGAGAATTTCAAAGAATCAACCTTCATTGTCAGCATGTCATATATTTTAATGAAATTTTAAACTGAACATAACCCCTTATTTTATTTGAGAAGTCTGGTCCTCGCGAAAACAAATTTATTGTAGCGACCCCTGGAAAGAGGCTGAAGATACCCCAACAAAAAAATAACGAATCAAAAGATCCGTGTCATTACAGTATCAATTGTTATAAATAAATAGTGAAATGGATAAAAACATAATAAAAATTTTCTTGAATGATTCAAGTAATACAACATAGCCACAATATAAAGTAATTAATATACTTTGAGATAGTGACACTGATAATGATTTTGAATTGGTAAAATTATTATTATATAAAGGAAAAAAGAAAACGAGTGTGAGAAGCTCATGTTGAAGTTTGCTGGCCATGAAGCATGTTGTTTTAGGGATTTATCAGATCGTTTTAAGCTCTCCTTATCTCTCCTTAAACTGAGTTATAAGTAGGATGATAACATTCTTCAGCAACATATGTCCGAAAATAATTGCATGACCCAGCAGATCATAAAAGGAAGAAGCAAGTACATTTTTTCAAAACTTATCTGATTTTCCAAATGTTGTAGGTAAAGATTTATATGCATATTAACACTGCATTTATATTAATACATGTTATTTTGCAGGTTGCCTAGATGTCACTCGTATAACTATTGATTCTCCTCGAGATCGTTACGACGACTATATTGACACGAAATGAAATATTTCATTATGCTTGCAAGCCATCTGTGATGAAAAAAGAAAATTTATTAGCATATTTGTTGGACATCCAGGCTTCTGTCAAGACAGTTGGGTTTTACAAAACTCTCCTATTTTTATGCGACTACCATCGAAATGTGCAAGCAAGTTCTTTGGAAAAAGAAATGAGATTTATTAATATCTCATATTTACAGAATACTATCTGCAGGCTGATTCTGCACACCCCTGCACACCACACATCATTACACCATATAAAGACAAGGGGCGTCTTACTCGTGCATAAAAGAATTTTAATAGAAAATTGGAGTCAGTTCAATACTAATAGAAAATATATTTGGCATTTTAAAACAACCTTTTAGGGAGCTGTACAACTGTACGTGTTGCGTTTTGCACAATCTTGCAAAATGAAAATGATTTAGAGTTCACATTTCTAGAAAAATTTGAGGAAGATAATAATGACAACAACCAGCGTCTCATTCATATAGCTTTCTCACTTCGTTTTCTCGAACGAATTTTCTCACTTTTGACAAACCCTTCGAATAACTAAATGTCAAAAGTGAGAAAATCGTTCGAGAAAATTAAGTGATAAACTTACATAAACGAACCGCTGATCCCTTTTAGATCAAGTATCGTAAGAAATTTAATTTGTAATGAATTAAAACCAGAAAATAACTTGGATTGAGATGTTAATATATATATTGTTTATTTTCTTATTAATTTATTTCATTAATATTGCAACAAAGAACTTAATTCTAACTAAATTCTTAAAATTACCTTTTATAAATATATAATTAATTCTATCTTAAAATAGCTTTAAAATCACATTATGTAAATAAATAAATATCATAAGGACTATAATGTTAAAACTAAGTATTTTTTTAACTTAATTTATCCCATAAATAATAATATATAATGTGTTAAAATTTATAAATAAATAAATAATATAAATTCCAGTTCACTAAAATGAAGAAATAAATACGAAAAATACGAATTTAAATTATGTTTAAATAAAAAAAACTTGATTAATTAATACAAGCAGTTTTAATGATATGCTTTTACCTTTGGTAAGGGGAAACCTTCGGATTTCTTCCAGTTTGGCTGTTGTTCAACTTAGCTTTTTTGTACTGCCGCTCCATAGCCCAGAATTTTGATTCCACCTACAAACAATTTAATTAAATGATCTATAAATCTAAAACTTTATATATGTAATAGTAATATACCTAAGTTGGAGTAAAGTAGCCTACTTTGCTCATCAACAAATTTATTATCTAATAAAAAATGCATTAAATAATGGCGATTTAAAATATGTAAATACATTTTCTTACTATTTTGCCATTGCAGAAAAGTTGCTGGTGAATATGAAACAATTTTTTTTTCCTCTATTTCGTCAGTAATAATAACATAAAATAAAATTTTCATAATAAGTTTATATAACAAAAGCACGCTAACTGACTTTATTAAAATAAAATTTAAATTTACATAAATTAATTTTTAATAATATTCAAAAATATTTGCGCTTGTTACTTTTGTATCCAAGTTGTATTTTTCCCCTTTTTTCCAACTTTCATTTCTGTTTTATTTTTCAAAAAACAGCTGTTCTCACCAAATTTTACAAAGCTATTCCATGAAAATCTGTGTAAAGAGCATAATTTGGCATTTTATTTGTCTTACGCTCTCAGTTTGTACTTGTGTTTTTCTCAAGTTTTACTATGAGTAGCTGGTGGAACAGACTTCATGTTTTTCATTATTATTTATAATGTTAATGTTACATTAATTTTCTGTAATTAATTATAAAAAGTAAATTAATTTATTTTTAATTATAATTCAAATTATTTAATTAAAATGTTGATGTGTGGTGTCCAATATTTAAGATAATATTACAAATTATGAAAAACTTATCGTTATCTAGAATAAGATTTTGATTATTAATTGGAATGAGTAAAATTTCATTTTTTTAGGATTCTTATTTATTAATGAAAATTATTCTTATTTGTTTTCTATTTCCTATTACTTTTATCGCGCGTTTATTTGTGTTTTGCCTAGGTGTTAAGGAAATCATAGATCGTGGTTGATGTACCGAAAACCAATTCATAAGGACAATACTCATACCTTTTTCCAATACCTTTTTCCGATTTTGGATATTATTTCTTTGCCACTTATCACATCTTTTGACATATTTAGTGACATCTTTAGTAATGTTTTTCCTCTAATAGTATTATCTTATTTTATTCAATGTCCGCGTGATCCCTGGGTGGCCTCCCCAGATTGGATCATCGTGGTATTTTTGTAATATTTTTATTTTCTCATCGTTATTTACAATTTTTTTTTAATTGGCGTCAGGACTATTTCAACTTTCTCGAGAATTTTATTACCTTTATTTTTTTACTCATTTACCCGGGTATAAGTAAATATTGTAACGACACTTTTGGTGACGTTCAAAAATTTTTAGTTTTTGCTGGGGTATCCTCAGCCGTCGTCCAGAGTC
>NC_051846.1:116135419-116164095 GCF_002237135.1 Teleopsis dalmanni | reverse complement strand
TTGTAGAGAATCTGAAATTAATAAATTTTCTTATATATTATAAACTTGATAAAATGTGAATAATAAAAGAAAACGCTTAAATAACCATATCAAAAGTAAAATAATTTCAATATATAAATTTACAATATATATTAACTTCTTTTCGAAAGCGGTGCGAAGCGGTTAAAACAGTGTGCAACAGGCGGCCTTAACAGTGTGCAATTGAAAATTTATTCGGGTTATTTTATTATTAACTCAAAGAACAACAGTGCATCAGAATTTTTTTTGTTTTTTTTATTAGTAACTCAAAGAACAAGTGCAATAGAAATAATCGAAAGTTTAACAGTGGTCGGTTAGAAGGTTCTTTGAAGAAGCTGAGGCGAGAAGGTTAAAAAAAAGTGAAAGTGGTGACACCACAGACAAAGAACGCGGCACGGCTGAAATGTCCACTCGATTCGCAGATGAAGACAAGTAGGCAACTGCCCTTATAATTGCTGTTGGACTTGTTCATACTGAATTGGATATCACATTATTACGTATCCAAAATCTTAAGGTAATTTTCAATATCTTGAATAACTTTTTTGCTGAAATAATATACCTATAAAGAATTGTCGAGTAGAAAAACATACGAAAAACATTATGTACAATTAAATGTAATATAATTTTTTTTGTGAAATTATTTTAAAATTCATAATTGTTTTAAAATATAATTATTTATTTATTATTTTATACTCTGCAGTACATGATATGGTCTTGGGAATGGACTTCCTGGCTTCTGCGTCAAGTATCTTCAAAATAGGGGAAAACAGAGTCAGACTTAGTATAACTGCAAATGTGAAACTAGAGATGGTAATGCTGAATTCTACAGTAAGTGAATCGAGCTAATTCCTAGCTCGAGAATTAGCGAAGTTCGACACTCTTAAAGGACTGTCCAATATCACCACACATTCCATCACCATGAAGGATGACAGACCGATTAAGCAAAGATACTATCCTCGAAACCCGGTCATGCAACAAATACTGGACAAAGAAATCAATGAATTACTACAAAAAGGTTGTATCGAACGCTCTCACAGCCCTTATAGCTCACCGGTGGTATTAGGAATGAAAAAGGATGACAGTTGACGACTTTGCATAGATTATCGTCAGGTAAATACACACTCAATACCAGATGCCTACCCAATTCTTCGTATACAGCACATTCTAGACCAACTCAGAGACGTTGGTCAAGTATATCAGCAGCCTTGATCTCAAGAACGGGTATTGGCAAATACCAATGGCTGAATAAAGTAAAGAATATACCGCATTTACAGTACCTGGACGGGGACTATTTCAATGGCGCGTGATGCCTTTTGGACTACATTCCGCGCCAGCGACATTTCAACGAGCGTTAGACACAGTGATTGCACCAGATATGGAGCCTTTTGCTTTCGCATATCTCGATGACATTATCATCATTGGTCATACACTGGAAGAACATATGGAAAACTTGCGAAAGGTGTTCCATCGACTAAGGTGTGCGAAACTGAAAATCAACGTAAAGAAATCCCAATTTTTCATGAAGGAAATAAAGTATCTTGGGCATTTGGTGACACCACATGGAATACACACTGATCCCGAAAAGATTGCAGCCATAAAAGAGTTGCCTATACCAAAGGACCTCAAGGAACTACGTCGGTGTATTGGAATCGCCTCGTGGTATCGCCGTTTTGTACCACACTTCTCGAATACAATACAATCCCTTACGATGCTATTAAAGAAAGGTTATTTGATGGCAGTGGACGTCAGAGCAACAAGAGGCGTTCGATATGTTAAAAGAAAAATTGACGAGTGCTTCAAATCTAGCGTGCCCCAACTTCACCGAAAAATTTGTATTGCAGGCAGATGCCAGTAATTTTGGACTAGGAGCGATACTGACCCAAGAAATAGCCGGCGAAGAAAAAGTCATAGCTTATGCAAATCGCCGTTTAAATCCAACTGAGAAAAGCTACTCGACGACTGAAAAGGAGTGTCTGGCGATCGTTTGGGAAGTAAGAAAAATGAAACAATATTTAGAAGGTTATCGTTTCGTAGTCATAACCGATCATCTGGCGCTGAAATGGTTGAACAGCATTGAAAATCCAACTGGTCAAATAGCTCGCTGGGCGCTGGAGCTACAACAATTCAATTTTGAGGTACAATATAGAAAATGGTAGTATAATGTCGTCGCGGATGCACTGTCTCGTCAACCTCAAACTACACTGGCCCTCTTGAATATGCCGGATACGACAAAAGAAGATGGACAGTCTTGTATATGGTTAACGAACTTGAGAAGAACAATAACCGATAATCCAAGTAAATACCCCGAATATACTATCGAAAATGATCAGCTGTACCGTCGTATACCCAACTCTTATACCACTCTTGCTGGAAACTGTGTGTACCTCAATACATTCGGCTTCAAGTATTAAAAGAGTGTCACAATGATATCACGGCACGACACTTAGGTAATCAGAAAACGATCCTTCGAGTTACATCGAGATACTTTTGGCCAGGAATGTATCGTGACATTAAAGAATATGTGCAGAAGTGTGATACATGTCAAAAATACAAGGTCAGTCAACAATCTGCGGGAAAGGTATTAACGAGTTTACCAGAAGAGCCATGGGTAACAGTATGTGCAGATTTTATTGGGCCCTTACTACGTTCGGTTAGAGGAAACACGATGGCTCTAATATTTTTTGATAAGTTCTCTAAATGAGTGGAGATCATACCAATGAAGAACGCCACGACGGCCGGAGTTAAAAAAGCCTCCAGAGAAAACATCATGGCGCGGTTTGGGATTCCGAAGATCTTGGTCACGGACAATGGAACACAATTTACGAGCAAGATATTTCAAAAATTCTTAGTCGAATTGGGCATTCAACATCAACATACAGCCCCCTACACACCTCAGGAGAATCCAACTAAACATGCAAATCGTACAATCAAACCAATGATCGCTCAGAACTCAATACTTGACCACCGACACTGGGACAAGTGTTTACCCGAAATCACGATAGCGAGATTTCAGTCCAGCATATATTACCCAAGGTAGAGAGCTACGAATGCCGAGTACATTATAACACTTCGTTCAATAATGTGTGTGACTGACACATAGATGGCGGCACTAATACTAAATAAATATTTTTTTTCGAAAATGGCAACCTTTTTAGGGTTACTGTCAAAATCATATGTTAATTCGACCATTTGTTTACAAGTTACAGTGCTTTAGGTGATGCTACTTTTGAGTTTTCAAAAAAAAATGAATTCAAAGCAATTCCGTGTGCTGATTTATCATTGTTTTTTAATGAAAAAAAATACTGTTCAATGCCAGGAATGGCTTGAAAAACATTATTCGGACTCTGCTCCATCAAAAAGAAGCATTTGTTATTGTTATGCCGAATTCAAACGTGGTCGTACAGATACCGATGACATTCCATCTACTGGACGGCCAAATGACGCTGTTATTCCGGAAAACGTTGAAAAAACACTGAAAATCATTATGTCCGACCCTAAAGTGAAAATGAGGGAGATTGCTGACATTCTACAGATATCAGCAGGCAGTGTACACACCATAATACACGAACATTTGGTGTTTTCCAAATGGGTGCCGCGTTTGCTCACACCGGAGCAAAAACAACAACGAATCGATGATTCAAAGAGCTGTTTGGACATGTTTACGCGCAATAAGTCAGAGTTTTTGCATCGGTACATCACGATAGATGAAACATGGATCCACCATTTTACTCCAGAGTCAAATCGGAAGTCTGCTGAGTGGCATGCAGCCGGTGAAAGCCGCCCAAAGCGACCAAAGACGCAGCAGTTGACTAGCAAGGTTATGGTGTCTGTATTTTGGGATGCGCATGGAATAATATTCATCGACTATCTCCAGAAGGGGAAGACCATCAACAGCGACTATTATATAGCGTTATTGGCGCGTTTAAAAGACGAAATCGCAAAGAAACGGCCTCATATGGCGAAGAAAACAGTTTTGTTTCACCAAGACAATGCGCCGTGTCACAAGTCGATGAAAACGATGGCAAAATTGAACGAATTGAGCTACGAATTGCTGCCACACCCACCATATCCTCCAGATCTGGCCCAGCGACTACTGGCTTTTCGCAGACCTCAAAAAGATGCTCCGTAGTAAGAGATTTGGCTCAAATGATGAAGTAATCGCCGAAACTAACGCCTATTTTGAAGGCAAAGAAAAATCGTTTTACAAAGGCGGTATCGAAAGATTGTAAAAGCGTTGGAATGATTGTATCTCCCTAAAAAGGGACTATGTTGATGAATAAAAACGAATTTTGGCAAAAAAATGTGTTTTAATTAGTTAGTCACACACATTATTGAACGAAGTATTATGATGCAGTAACATCAGGCCTTGGAAGAGCTACAGAATCTCCAGACAACAAAGCACTAAAGTTACTTGAAATATACACTATTGCTAGAAGAAACATGAGAAAAGCCTCACAAGACCAGGCCAGATACTATAACCTCCGACGATGGGAGTGGAAACCAGAACTCGGCACACTGGTACTTAATCGTTCACAACCACTATCTAACGCACTAGAAGCCCTTAATGCAAAATTAGCACCGAAATATTCCGGACCTTATGCAGTTATAGAGTTTGTATCCCCGGTCATTGTGAAGCTGCGTGAACTGCATTCCAATAAAATAATTTCTGCCCACCTAAGTGGAATTAAACAGTATCATTGTTAATTTAAAATTATTTTGTACCACTTACTTAATCTCGTTTATCTTTATAGTTGTAATCATGCTGAAAACTCGCAATCAGATGAGGTGAACGAGAGTCGTCTGGAAGACCTCCTGCAGATCACGGCTTCCCCAGATTGGTGGGACATACTACATACACCTCCACGAGTGACGAACAGCAGTGATTGCCCTCCAACGCCTCCCATTGCCAAGACAATTCTAAACCGCCAAGAAAATGACATCAAGCACTACCGCAAAAGAAGCTGGCCGTTTAAGTCAAGTGATACAGAAGCGAGAGATGATTACATGAACCACTTCGATGAACAGCGAGATATCAAACACTCTACGAGACAAACCATACACAACTGGGATAATCCACCAAATCCTCCATCCGCTAAAGCCATTCTACAAAAGCAAAACGCCCACGAGAACGCAAAACGCCACAGATAAACTGAATTCTGAATTAAGAACTTCTGAATAGCCCGGAGAGAATATAACAGAAGCAGGGCCATGATTTAAAGAAATGGTCCAGAGGCAGGCGACATCGGTTCAAGGCGACGTGGGACGGCAAAACTTGACTGATTCGTATTGCCACAAATGGAGATATCCGTATTGATATCGTCTCGTAAAGAAAGGAGGGAGTATAACGATTAAAATTTTTGAATAAATTTTAATGTTGCAACAATACGGTGAGATGATACGCACACAGTCCACACGTATGTTAAAAATAAATGAACCAATTCACGGAATTCTACTGCCGCCATCAACCGAACTTTTACAATTGGCAAATTCTGAAATCACATGTAATAAAATTTAATATTGTGTAAACTAATATATTGAAAGAATATTATACACACCTTGGACCACCCTTTTGAATATTTACTGGATCGAACTTTATTAATTAAATTAATTTAAATTAATTTTCGCGAATCACACGCACAGCCGCACTGAAACACATTTTATTGAAAAATCAAAACAAAAATAGCAAAAATGAGAAATGTCATTTTAATTTGTTTTGTGCATTTTTCGGTTGATCGCCAAAAGTTGCAGCGGATAATAGAAAAAGCTGCGAGTGCAGTTTAAAGCTTTCAGAAGTCTGGAAAGAAAACAACAGAACAGCTGATGAGGGAAAATGTTGAGAGCATTGACCGCAAAACGGCTAGCGGAAAAGTCTGCTCGAAGCAGTTAGAAAAAAATAGAATAAAAGGGGTAGTCAGAGGAGCTTCTTTCTCTTAGCTGGTGATGTTTGGAACGCGACGTTTAGTATCCGCGACAAGAATTTTTCTCGTGTTTTCTCGAAGTTAACTTATGAAAGTTTTTTTTTCCGTTTGAATTACAATTTGAGGATTGTGCTTTTATGATCTAATGATATTTGAAGTGAATTGTAGAGAATCTAAATGAACAAATTTTCTTATATATTATAAACTTGATAAAATGTGATTAATAAAAGAAAACGCTTAAATAACTACCTCAAAAGTAAAATAATTTCAATATATAAATTTACAATATATATTAACTTCTTTTCGAAAGCGGCGCCTTAACAGTGTCCACTCGATTCGCAGATGAAGACAAGTAGGCAACTGCCCTTATAATTGCTGTTGGACTTGTCCATACTGAATTGGATATCACATTATTACGTATCCAAAATCTTAAGGTAATTTTCAATATCTTGAATAACTTTTTTGCTGAAATAATATACCTATAAAGAATTGTCGAGTAGAAAAACATACGAAAACCATTATGTACAATTAAATGTAATATAATTTTTTTTGTGAAATTATTTTAAAATTCATAATTGTTTTGAAATTTAATATACGAAACATACGAAAACCATTATGTACAATAAAATATAATTTTTTTATAACATTATTTTAAAATAAAGTATTAGTGTTGCTGTTAAGCTAGACTTACTTTGTATAGGGACAAAGAAGCTTTATTAAATTTTTAGAAGGGTTTTCGAATAACAAAGAAAGAAATAAAGAACAAACACAAAAATTTATTTTTTAATTTTTATTGAAATTTGGCTGACCATACAACGCTGTTTCGAGTATTGCCAAGTACTCTTCATCAGTGGTCTTTGGGAATAATCGAATTTTATTTAATTAGTTTATAGTCCGTATACAATTTGTTTGGACTGCAAGTGCCAGGCTTAGAACTCGTGCCTGTCAAATTAGAAGCGATGACTAATCGTGTTTATCCACAAGAAGCCAAGGCTGCACAAACTTTCAATGCTCAAGTTCCAGGTTTTATTGTCACTTATTTTTATTTAATTAGTGACAACAACCAACGCACTTGCCGTGCTTTTTAAATAAGAACGAGCTTATAAACTTCAGCTTTATTTTTAGAAACACAAGTTCAGCGAATTGAAAGTTTAACTTTTGGGTTTTGCCTATTTCTTTATTTCTTTTCAAAGCTACTCTTTTTGTAGAGACATTTTGTAATGCATATTGTTTTACTTACTATATGTAAAGCGACCATTTTGGTGCTTTTTACAAAGAAGCTATGCTATGTTATTCTACAAATCCGCTTTCGCGGTTAGGAAAAGTTGAACAATATTATATTTTAACATATTGTTCTTTACTTTTCACAAGCCTAATATTTGAATAAAGTATTAGTGTTGCTATAAAGCTACGCTTTCTTTGTATGGTGACAAAGAAGCTTTATTAAAATTTAGAGAGTTTTCGAATAACAAAGAAAGAAATAAAGGACAAACACAAAAATTTATTTTTAATTTTATTGAAGTTTGGCTGACCACACAACGCTGTTTCGAGTATTGCCAAGTACTCTTCATCAGTGGTCTTTGGGAATAATCGAATATTATTTAATTAGTTTATAGTCCGTATACAATTTGTTTGGACTGCAAGTGCCAGGCTTAGAACTCGTGCCTGTCAAATTAGAAGCGATGACTAATCGTGTTTATCCACAAGAAGCCAAGGCTGCACAAACTTTCAATGCTCAAGTTCCAGGTTTTATTGTCACTTATTTTTATTTAATTAGTGACAACAACCAACGCACTTGCCGTGCTTTTTAAATTAGAACGAGCTTATAAACTACAGCTTTATTTTTGGAAACACAAGTTCAACGAATTGAAAGTTTAACTTTTGGGTTTTGCCTATTTCTTTATTTCTTTTCAAAGCTACTCTTTTTGTAGAGACATTTTGTAATGCATATTGTTTTACTTACTATATGTAAAGCGACCATTCTGGTGCTTTTTACAAAGAAGCTATGCTATGTTATTCTACAAATCCGCTTTCGCGGTTAGGAAAAGCTGAGCATTGAAAGTTTGTGCAGCCTTGGCTTCTTGTGAATAAACACGATTAGTCATCGCTTCTAATTTGACAGGCACGAGTTCTAAGCCTGGCACTTGCAGTCTAAACAAATTATATACGGACTATAAACTAATTAAATAAAAATTCGATTATTCCAAAGACCACTGATGAAGAGTACTTGGCAATACTCGAAACAGCGTTGTATGGTCAGCCAAACTTTAATAAAAAAAAAAAAAAAAAAAAAAAAAAAAAAAAAAAAATAAATTTTTGTGTTTGTCCTTTATTTCTTTCTTTGTTATTCGAAAACCCTTCTAATTATTTTAAAATTTATTGTTGTTAAATATAATTATTTATTTATTCCATATAATTAAAATTTATATATATCGTTCAAAAAAAAAAAAATTTTTTTTGTTGTATTGCCTATTACATCGCAACGGTGGAAGCAACTTTTGTTGAACGTTTGGGTCTCAGCAAATATAAATTTTTTGTAAGACCTTGGACTAGGCTGAGAACTACCCCGAATAATAAAATTAGGTTCATTACAACCTGTAGTCTGATGATGGTGTGAAGAACGTTTGTTTTATTTGTAACAATTTTGTGATATTTGATATGAGTTCATTCAGACTTTAGTATTTTAAATGTTCCATATTTCAATATTAATTTTTCAACAAGTGTTTTGGCAATTGTTTTCGCTTCTTTCTTAACCATTGGATATGTGACGATGAATCTGGTAAGTTCACATTGCATGGTTAAAGTGTATCTAATACCATTTGATAGTCGCAAAGGTTCTACTATGTCTATTTCGACTGTTAAATGATGTATTTGGAGTAGAAGTTAATTGTAGTTCTTCCTTTGTGTGCCTTATTTGTTTATTTGGTTGACATTTCTCGCAAGTAGTTATATACTTGTATATCATTTGTTTCATTTTACGCAATGAATATTTCTGTTTTAATCTTAATAATGTCTTTCTTATTCCTTGGCGTCCACCGAGAGGAGTGTTGTGATATTCCTCTATAAGTCTGTATTGCTTTATGCTATCGGAAATGTGCTCCGGTGCTTCGTATAACAATATTTTGAGACGATTACCAGCTGGTTTGCTTTGTTGTATTTGGTTAACCATGTTCTTAAAATTTTCTTTTTCAATAGTTTTAAATATTTTATCTTTTTTATTTAGCGCTAGTTCATAAATTCTTAACTTTTCAATATCTGCAATGAGTTTCACCATCGAAATCGGCTTCGTAGGTTCTTCACTCATCACCACGGTTACATCATTTTTCGTAACGTGTATGGTATCTTTTTTAAATTGCTTTCTAAGCTTATCATTGCATATAAATTGTAATCTCTTCACTCAGCGTATATCAGTAATAGATGTACAATTCCAACAATAGAGTTGATCTGGCTCAATCGGCTTTGTAACTCCTTTAATGTTATCCGTAATTTGTGCAATTTTTTGATTTACTTCGTGTAGCTACGCATATCTTTTTCATATCTTTTTTATTCAAATGTCTCAATAATTCGTCATTTGGTAAGTTTAACTTTTTGGTGGACTTGGCGTCATCTTGTTTTGGTATAAGATTTGTGAGTGTTTGAATATCTATCTTTATGCGTGATAGTGCATCAGCATTGGTTTTAATTTTTCCTAATTAAGATTTTTTTATTTTATATCATCTGGTATCGTATTAATTTTTAAATTAAAAATATTTCAGCTATCAGACAAACCACAATAAAACGCTTTTATTTTAAAATGAGGATGTTGTAAAATAAAGAACGAAATATCTGCTTCAAAATTTTAAAATAAAAGCGTTTTATTGTGGTTTGTCTGATAGCTGAAAAATTTTTAATTTAAAAATTAATTTTTCCTTTCTTGTATATAATCTCAAAACCGTAGTCTGAAAGATCTGCTCGAATTCTAGTCATCTTTGAAGATGGATTTTTGTGTACAAATAGTGAGATTAGAGGTCTATGGTCTGTAACAACGTAGAATCTTTTGCCATAAACATATGGTCGGAAATAATTTATAGCCCAATGTATGGCTAATAGCTCTTTTTCGATTATTGGTTTGTTTAAATCGTGGTTTTGTAGTGCTTTACTAGCATAACAAATAGGTAAATCAGAGCCTATATTTCCTTGTGAAAGAACTGCACCTAGTACGAAGTCTGATACGTCAGTAGTTATGATAAATGGTTTGTCGAAATCAGGGTAACGTAGTATTGGTGGGTTTAATAGTTTAGAGTGTTAAAAGCGGTTTCGCATTCCTTGGACCATTCAAACTTTTGGTTTTTCTTAAGGAGTAAATTCAATGGTTTTGCTGTATCAACGAAGTTACATATGAATCGCCTGTAATAATTGCAAAATGCAATATATCTTCTCACGTCATCGACATTCGTTGGTTGTGGGTAAACCTCAATTACTTTATTCTTAGCGGGGTCAGTTTTAACGCCGGTCTCAGTGATTAAATGACGTAAATATGTGACTTCATGTTTTAAGAAGTTACACTTTCCGGGATTTAATTTGAGATTTCTTTCTCCAAATTAATGTTGTGATGTTTTAGGCTGTTACCAAATATTATGATGTTGTCAACGTATAAAAATGCTTCAGTTTCTAAGCCTGTTAATGCTAATGTCAGCATTCTCTGGAAACTGTTTGAAGAAATTTTTAAGCCAAATGGTAGCCTCTTGAATTCATAATGGCCATCATTTGTTGAAAATGCTGTTTTAGGTCTTGAATTGACATCTATGGGTATTTGGTGAAAAGAACTGGTCATATCCAGAGTGGAAAAATATCTAGCTCTACCTAATTTGTCCAAAAAATCCTCTAAGCGGGTCAAGGGAAACTTATCGTTAACGATTTTCTCGTTAAGCTTTCTGAAGTCTATTACTAAACGCCAGTTTTTACTGTCACATGTTTATTTTTTACGCACCAAAAGTATAGGTTAATTATATGGGCTTCTTGATGATTGTATTATGTCATCTTCAAGTAATTTTTTTCCTTGAGATTTGATGTCGTCGTTATGGCAATGAGGTAACCTATAGTTTTTTATATAAGTTGGGATGTTATCCACGGTTGATATTTTTTTTGTATAGAAATTATTTGTAGAAAGTTGTTCTTCATTTAAATGAAAAATATGTTGGTATTTGGTTATTATGGGTAATATCGTTCCAGTGTCATCATCATCACTTAATTGTAGTTCATCTACAATTTTGTGTAGTCTATTATTAATATTACTCTTATTTGCTTGCAGTATGTTATAATACTGCAAGGGTTGTGACTTCAGTTGTAATTTATTTATAGTGACATTGTGATCATTAGTATTCACAATTCTTATGTGGCTATTGCCTTTTGCTGGTACTATTGTATTAGCCATGAAGACACCTTTACTGATTTCTTTATTAAATACTATTGCATACTATTGGTGTTTCTGCTTGTTTATTGCCTGATTGTATGGTTAAAGTAAAAGAATAATAGTCAATGACTACCATATATGTTGTCAGAAAATCTCTTCCTAAAATACCGTCTACTTTGATTGGAAAATCCTCTGTTACTACTGCGAATGTTTGAGTTATCCATATTCCTTCAAAAAGTAAGGTTAATTTGGATGTTCCCAGGAATAGTACATGTTCACTCGTTATACCTGTTAGTTTATATGTATTGTGAGATTTATAGTCAACGTTAAGGTTTATTAATAGACACTTCGGCACCAGTATCTATTAATAATCTTATATTAGTGTTTAATTCAGAACAGAAAATTGAAATACAGTTAGACAGGGTTTGATTTAAAATTTTTACTGTATTTAATTCCGAACCAGTGGAGGGTTCTCTATTACCACCTCTGATTGCTCGTAGTTTTCCTCGGCGTCCATCGCACGTACGTATCTACGATTTGTATTTCTATAATAATTATTTTGGTATTGATTTCTTTGCATATTATTAAGGTTTGCTTAGCCATTATTTTGGTTTCTTTGGCCAGTATTCTTGCGTTGGTTTCTTTGACCATTATTGTTATACTGATTTCTGTGGTTGTAATTGTTATTATTATTATAATGATTTCTTTGATTATTTCTAAAATGATTATTGTTGTTGTTATAATTGTTATATCTACCTAGAGAATTTGAATTATTTCTTCCATGATAGTTATTTTGTGGCAGTGTATTGTAAAGCACGTTGATTTTGGTCGGGGAATACTAAGTTTTCTACCATTTTCCTAGCTTCTTGGAAAGATTTCGGTTGCGATGCCTAGATTGTTTGAGAATATAAGGCATTTAGTCCTTTTTTGTACGCTAAGAGAGCGTGTTCATCATTGCAAACTAATATTATCTCTCCTTCACTAGACGTTGAGTAACGTTGCATTATTTAGATTGGTTAATAATCGTGCCATCTTGTAGCTGAAATCCCTAATGGTCTGGGTGTGGCCTTGTTTCATCTCACTTATCTTTTGTATTAATTGCGACACTGACTCTTTAGATATGTATGCTTCTGTTAAAGCTTCTATTAATTGTTCTAATGAGTCTGGGAAGCCTACGGGCATAACCATAACTCGAACAGAGTGGTGAAGCTTGCAATCTACTATGTATTTAATGAAGTCTTGTTTATTTTCAGTCTGTACCTTATTGTTGTAATTCCTGAGTCGTCGGAGGAATCCGCTTAGTTCTTCCTGTTTACCATTAAAAGTTGGTAAACATCTTTCGACGTTTTCTAATACTTTATCATAACAAGGTATATTAGTGGCCATGTTTACCATTGGTTGTATTTCATTCCACCCCTTCAGTCTCCTGTGTTTTAATGTTGTTCGTCACTACGGACATTTGTGTTAAATAATTTTTGGTCAAGGAATATTTTTCTAAATTATTTCTTTTAATGCTGATATTTGTTCGTAGTCTGATTGCACGTAAATAGCATTTACTGCATTCCTTAGATAATATAATCTATCTAACTTCGTCTGTAATGTCTGTGTTGTATATCCCCTAACACTAGCCTTTTTAGCATTCTTTAGAATAATCAAAACTTCACTAATGTATGAACTAATTTTGTCCATGTAATCATTGCGTTAAAAACAAAGGTGATTAAATGAAGCTAAGGTAGAGATGAATAGGAAACAACAAAGTAAACATAAGGAACAAGAAACAAAAACATGTATAAAGAATTTTGTGATACTACCTACATAAAAAAAATTATTCATTTGTTTATTTAAATTTTATATATATACAGTGACTCCATCGCATAATCGGACAAGCATTTGTTCAATATAAATGTGCTCTAAACTTTAAAAAAAATCTTAAAAATATGATTTTTTTTGCTTTAATCAATACTTAACATACTTATCTATCTAAATTATAAAAAAAAACAAAACATTTCTCATAATAACTATTATTTTAAAGTAAAAAACAGAACCAACACAATTTTTTGGGCTCAACGTATAATCGGACAAAATTAAACATCCATGTTAAAAATACAGAAATGTGGCATTTAATATTTTGTTGCATATCCTTTGTTATCCAGAACGGCCTGAATACGATTTGGAACTGATTTTACCAATTTTTGGCACACTTCTGGCTCAATAGAGTACCATGCTTCGAGTAAAGCCTCCTTTAGCTGTACTATTGTGTTAAATTTTTTTGGTACACTCTCCTAGCTAATTCCTCCCAAAGATGCTCAATTACATTAAGGTTTGGGCTCTATGCAGGTGCGTCTATGAGTTTGGGGCAGTTATGGATCAACCAAAGCTTTGCTACGCCTGACGTATGCTTGAGATCGTTGTCCTGATAAAAATTAAAATTTTCTGCGATACTCAATTTCTCTGCACTTTGCTTTATATTCTGTTTCAGAATGTCGAGGTATTCAGATTTGCCCATTTTACTATCTATAAAATGCAAATTACCCACTCCCGCACTCGACATACAACCCCAAACTATAACAGACCCTCCTGCATGTTTTATAGTGGTTTTTGTATTGTGATGATTGAATTCTGCATTTGGTTTACGCCATACAAACATCTTACCATCAGATCTATTCAGATTAAATGTACTTTCATCAGTGAACAAAACCTTAAAAAAATGAAAATTATCAATGAAAATGTATTTAAGATGATTTACCATCAATTAACTTGATTCCAAAAGCTTTCTCTTTTTAGTAAATATTCCTTAACAAATTTTATTCTTTTGTTTTTATTTTTAATACTTATAAACGGCTTCTTTCTGGCAATTCTTTCGTGATAATTAAATTTATGTAATGTATTGCGAATAGTATTTAAGCATACATCTTTTACAGTGCGCGATTTTAATGATAATTTAAGGTCTTTTGCGGTTTTGAAAGGATTTTTCTTTATTTCTTTTAAATTCGAACGGTCTTTTCGATCATTTTATATTTTGCCTTGAGTTGCTCTGATCTTATTGGCCAGCCTAAACTCATCATGGGACCTCTTGATAATTTCTTGAATAGTAGATTGACTTATTCCAACTAAATTGAAAATTTCTCTAACGGTTTTACCTTCGAAATTCAATTTAATTATTAATTGCCTAATTTCGACAGTAGATTGTTTTCCATTTGGTGCTATTTTAATACTAATTTATGTTACAATTATATAATTTATAATTTATATTTATCTTAATGTAAAAAACATTGTTCTGACAATTATTATTGTAGTTTTGAAGTGCATATTTGTAAAATAACAGTATTCTTAGCATGAATGCTTAATTTTGTCCGATTATACGTTGAGCCCAAAAAATTGTGTAAGTTCTGTTTTTTATTTTAAATTAATAGTTATTATGAGAAATGTTTTGTTTTTTTCTATAATTTAGATAGATAAGTATGTTAAGTATTAATTAAAGTAAAAAAAATCATATTTTTAGGATTTTTTTTAAAGTTTAGAGCACATTTATATCGAACAAATGCTTGTCTAATTATGCGATGGAGTCACTGTATAATAATTGAAATATATATGTATTTTAAATTGTAATTGTAACTGTAAATGTTTGTTTAAATTTATATATATAATAATTGAATATATATATGTATTGCAAATTGTAATTGTAATTTTAATTGTTAGTGTGTAAATAATTTTTATATATTTTTTTTTCTTTCTGCTTATTATGCGTCATTAGATAAATTTTTATGCGCATGTTTATGGACATATTTCTTAAAATAGATATTAAGCTTATGAGCTATATATATTATGATGATTATTATAATAATAGTTGCTAAGACTACCTGTTCATGTGTTGTATTCTGGGTCTGCTGCAGGTTGTTGGTGACATCAGTTTTTTGTTGTAGATTGACATTCTCATCCTTCGAAAACCATCCCATTGTAGTTGTAGTATTCTGTGTACCATGTGATGTGTATTTTTACCCTTAGCACTGTTCACTTCAATATATGTGTCATGTCTTGATGTGTGTGAATTGTTTTTAGTATGTATTTTTTTTTGTTTTTACGTTCAAATATTAGTTTCACCTTATACACATCTCACAATATTATTAAATGTTATTATAAAATGTTATATTTATATTTTTTTTTTTATCTTTTTGGTAATTGTACTTTTAAATCACATTTATCTAATGCTTTTTGAAATTTCTAATTTTTTTATTAGTCCTATTACTTTTTGCGTTCACATATTAATTTCACCTTGTTCACATATTATTATTCATTCACAATGTTGTTTAATTTTATTATATGACGTTTTATATTATTTTTTTTTTATAAATTTTTGGTCCTTGTACTGCAGTTTTGCGGTGTGGCAGGATCGCCATGTGATGTGTATTTATATTGTCCTTGTATGGAAATGAAAACACATTAATTGTTTTTAGTATATGAGTACTTTATATTATTTTTATTCATCGTTTTTACTTTCATATTATTAAGATCTTGCCCAGATCACGTTCTACAACAGACTGCCATTTGAAACATATTCTAAATCTTACAATAGTTTCGTAATGTATTTTTAAATAACATGTTTATCTCATCCTAACAATAGTTAACTATATCTAACAATATTCTCTTAACTCTAATTGGCTATTCTTATATACTTTAATATTATTTATATTGATATATTTCCTATTTATAAACGACACATTACTTAAGACAAGAAATGCATAGTAAGTGCCCACTGTGCATTTGTTTGTCATGTGTCTCACATTCATATGTGTTCCGATTTGTGTGGTCTCAATATATTTGACACCACAGGAGCTCTTAACCGATATTCAAACGGCAAATTATTTATGTCAAAAGTATCATTTTCTGACTCATGCCATAAATTACGAAAATGCAATGGTTAGCTCATTTAAATAAGAACATAAGTATTTAGAAGAATATGAACGCAATAGTCATCAAAGGCGGCCTTAACATTGAGTAAAGTCAACTATAGATATACCATTACATACGTCTTGTCTGAACGCCTAACAACCTTAAATGGCCCGTCATACGGTGTTTTTAATGGTGGGTGGACACTATCATCCCTCAAAAAAACGTGAGTAGCATGTTGCAGTTCCTTCTGTAAGAATACCTTTTCTTTTGAGTGGTTTGATGTGGGAACTGGTCGTATTTGGGACATCCTCTGTCTCATATTTTCTACGAATTCATGTTCTGGAATTTTGTAATTATTACCTTGCTCCAGAAAATCGCTCGGCAACCGCAGAGTTGTCCCATATACCATTTCTGCTGCAGTTGCTTTGAGGTCTTCTTTAAAGATATTTCGAAGCGCTAACACAATCAAAGGTATTGCGTCAGACCATTGATGCTCATGATTACATTTCATTGCGGTTTTCAGAGTCCGGTGAAATCGTTCAATCAAACCATTTGCTTGAGGATGACGTGGACTAGTTTGGATATGATTGGCACCAATGAGCTTGGCTAGTTCATTGAACAGTGCTGATTTAAACTGTCTTTCTTGATCTGTTATGATCTGCCTCGGGACGCCAAAGTGCATGATCCAACCATTGATGAGTGCTATATCCAAGATAGGGACTACCGCTGGCCATCTGGTCAACCGATCGATACATGTAAGACAATATCGATAACCGTTTGACGATGGTAGAGGCCCAATGAGGTCAATGTGAATTACAGCGAACCGCTCACTCGGAATGTCAAAATTCGAAATCGCTGATCTGTTATGTTGCGTGACTTTTGCTCGTTGGCACGGAAGACATAATTTGACTCGCTCCGCAATGTCTTTAGCCATGCCTGGTCATACGAAACGCTCTGTTATTTGGTTAATAGTGACTCGCCGACCAGCATTTGCCAAATTATGTATTGAATTGAAGACGCGTCGTCTGAACTGTTCAGTTACAAAAGGATGCACACGATTTGATGATACATCGCATGCAATTTCCTTAGATGAATTTGGAATGACTATCCATTTCAATTGAAGTGCAGATTTATTCGTATTAGACAGAAAACCATTCGTTCCAATGTCGGTTTTCTGACTTGCTGCTAATTGGTCAACGTCAAATAGATCTTCATAGCTGACATTTTCGATACGTGACAAAAAATCGGCTACCGGATTATTCTTGCCTGCTATATGCATAATGTCAGTTGTGAATTGACCGATGTAATCTAAATGGCTCAGCTGGCGTGGCGATGACTTTTCCGATTTCCGTCGAAATGCATACGTTATCGGCTTATGATCAGTGAAAATGGTGCAACGTCTACCTTTAATCGCATGTTTAAAATATTTAACCGATTGATAAATCGCGAGCAACTCACGGTCGTACGTGCTGTACTTGACTTGGGTGTTCTTCAACCGCTTTGAGTAAAACCTCAAAGGCTCAAGTTGTCCGTTGTTGATTTGATTTAACGCAGCGCCAACCGCTACATTACTGACATTCACGTGAAGTACGAGTTTTGTGTCTGGGATTGGGTGAACGATTGTTGTTGCATTAATTAAGGCTTCTTTGTATTCCGATAATGCGTTATCTGCATCCGCGGTCCATTAAGATACAGTTTAATCCTGCTTTTGTTACCTTTAATTAAGTTTTGAAGCCGTCCCTGGATCTCTGCCGCTTTTGGAATAAAACGGTGATAAAAATTGATAATTGCAATGAATCGCCGTAGCTCATGCACTACCCTTGGTTTTGGAAAATTTGCAATCGTTTCAATTTTCTTGCCTTGTGGACGGATTCCTTTATGATAAATGAGATGACCAAGGAATGTTACTTCTTCCTGTGCGAACACACATTTCGCATTGTTTATTTTCAGACTATGTTCCTGTAGTCGTTGTAGCACGCTGCGCCCATGTTGTATGTGCTCGTCTATGTTATCGGATGCGATGCAAATATCATCAATATAACATATGGCAAAGTTAAACCCGTAAAGAACTTAACATGAACCTTTGAAATGATTGTGCTGCATTACAAAGTCCAAAAGTCATCACATTAAATTCATACAGGCCGAAAGGTGTAATTATTGTTGTTTTTTCTCTATCCTCTTCAGCAATTGGTGTATTAAAGTGTGCCTCTTCTAAATCTGATGTTGTAAAAATGCGTTTCCCATTTAGAGAATGCGTGAAATCTTGTATGTGTGGAATGGGATAGCGGTCAGGAACTGTTCGTGCGCTTAGTCGACGGTCGCCAGAAGGCCGCCATTAACCATTTCCTTTTTGGACCATATGTTATTTAGTGGGCTCGCTCATTCGCTCTTGGATGATCTATATAAATCGATATATAAATATATAAATCGAACAACTTGCGTGTTATGACGTATTGTGGCGGCGCTCTGCTTTTTTTCCTTTTTAAATCTGTATTAAAAGTTTATTATATCAACTGTTGTGCTCAAAATTTTTTACAATTCAAATACTTGCCGATAATGGTGGAAAGTTACACCAACGGGTGTGATTTTTTGTGTCTTTATACATTTTAAATTGATTAATTTGAATCAAATACACTAAATCTTTTGTTTTTTTTGCAAAATAATAATTGCAATTGTTTTGTTTTGATTTAAAATCAGCTGATAGAGAGAGCAATAATTACTATAAAGCGCGAACTAAAAAGCGCGCGAACTAGTGTTGATAAACGTTTTCAAAATTTATAAATAACTTTAATAATAAGTAGTATTATATTTGATTAAGAATAATAAATACTTTTTGATTTATAATGAAAGAGTGCAATAAGTGCCGTTCTACTATACGTGGAGAGTCTGGTTTAGTTTGTAAAGGTGTATGTGGTAAAGCATATCACATTGCAACTAAATGTTCTGGTGTGGAGCAATCACATATAAATAGCCTTAATAATAAAATGATTCATTTTATTTGTGATGATTGCTTACAATATATACACAATGTTGACTTTTCTCTTAAAGAAATTAATGATAGTGTGAATAATAAATAATAATAATAACAAAAATAATAATTGTCTTAATGAATATAAAAATGAATTTAAAAAAGCCTTAAACGTTAACGAAAATGAAATTAAATGTTTATTAAAAGCTATAGAGGCAAAATATGCTGATAGGATTAAATCACTTGTTGAGGTCCAAAAATCATATGAAAACAAATTTAATGGGCTTGAGCAAAAAATTACATTGTTATCTGATGTTATTAAAAAACAGAATGATGAACTAGCTATTAATACATCTAAGAATATAAACATGATTGAAAATAAAGATACTTTTGCTGCTAAGCTAAAAATGGGTATCAATGCTAATGTACCAATTACTGTGAAACCCATTAATAAACAACAGAGTGAAGAGACAAAAAAAGACTTAAAGAATAAAATTAACCCAACTCAGCTAAATGTTAAAGTGAACGGATTTCAGACTAGGCATGATGGCAGAGTAACTATTAAGTGTATTAACTCTAAAGAACGTGAAGTCCTTGCTAATGATATTAAGAAAAAACTAAGTGAACAATACGTCATTGAAACTCCTACATTGCGTAATCCCAAAGTGCTTATCTCAGGAATGAGTGAACAGTTAGATGGCGACAGTTTACTTCTCGCAATAAAAAATCAAAATAGTATCTCGCTCCAACACCTAAAAGTTTTAAAAGTATACGAATCTTATAAAAAAAGGAATACATTTAACGCCATAATTGAATTAGACGGTAAAGCTTTCAAACAAGTTATGAAAGATCGTAAAATTAATATCAGGTGGGATAGGTGCATCGTTTATGAGCATTTAAATGTTATGAGATGTTATAAATTCTGGGGCTTTAATCATGAAGCAAGTGTATGCAAAGAAATTGACAATGTATGTGCTAAATGTAGTGAGACTGGGCATACTCATAAGGAGTGCAAAAATGTTTTTATTAAATGTGTTAATTGTGCTAAGGCAAAAAAAACTCTTAACCTTCGTGAGCTGAGTACGGATCATGATTGCAGAGATATTATGTGTAAGACGTTACAGCGGAGAGTTAAACTAGAAGCAGAAAATACTAATTATTAATCATGGAAGATAAAACTTTAATTAATATTTTTTGTAAACAACAACGTGGTATTAATATAGTTCATTTTAATGCGAGAAGTCTTTCTGGCTTAAAATTAGATCATGTAAGAGCTGTTTTCGAAGACAGCAAAGTAGATGTTATCTGCATTTCTGAGACTTGGTTTGACTTCCATCTTGATAGTTCATACCTATCTATAAACGACTTTGTTTTATTTCGACATGATAGGAAACATAAATTGGGTGGCGGCGTTGCTATTTATTGTAAATCATATTTAAGAAGTCAATTGATCTGTATATCGGAAGAAAGAAATTGAATTTATATGTGTATGTATTTATTTAGGTAGTCATTTATTTAGGTAGTCATTCTTGTTTCATGTGCTTACAAGGTGAGATGAAAAAACTGCAACAAAGTAAAACGCCATAATTTTTTCATTTTTTTTAAATTTTATTGAATGAAAGCAAAAAATGTCGGAAATAACATCAAATTTGAGAATCGGTTTAGATTTGTTCGAATTGGCCACCTTTGGCCCGAAAGTGGCTCTGCGGTATTTTGTCCCATTCTCGGCGAAGCGCTTGCTTGAGATGATCGACACTTTGGTATTTTTTAGTTCCAACCTTGCTTTCCAAAATACCCCAGGCACAATAGTCCAACGGATTGGCATCCGGAGATTTTGGTGGCCATTGTGCGGTGGAAATGAAGCGAGGAACCTCATTTCTTAACCATTCTTGGATGGCGCGTGCTGAGTGCGATGGTGCTGAGTCCTGTTGGAATGTCCAAGGTCTGCGGCCGAAATGTTTGCGTGCCCAGGGCTTCAGAACTCCCTCCAAAATATTTTCGCGATAGATTTGCGCATTTAATTTGACACCACGGTCGATGAATACGAGCGGCGAGCGACCATCGGCTGTTATGGCGGCCCACACCATCACCATGGCCGGCTTTTGAGTTGTGATGGCCAACCGAAGTTGCAAATTTTCAGCTGACCTCTCTGGCAAGTAAACACGATCATTTTGTTTGTTTACAAACTGCTGGATAACGAATGGTTTCTCATCGGAGAAAACCAAATTCGGCAGTTCACCACTTTCGGCCAAGCGAAACAACTCTTTAGCTTTTTCGAGTCTAACTTTTTTTTGCGCATCAGTAAGATCTTGCACTTTTTGGAACTTGAATGGCTTTAGTCCAAGCTCATTTTTCAATATTTGCCGAATGGCATATTGCGATATGTTCAGCTCACGAGCCATTTTTCGTCCACTGCGACGCGGATTTCGTTCAATTCGCTTTTTCACTTTTCGAACCATTTCTGCCGATGTTGCTGTTTTTTTTCGTCCACTTCCTTGACGTCGGGCTACGCTACCAGTATCATGGTAACGAGCGATGGTACGAGACACAAAACATTTATTCACTTCTAAATGCTGGAGGGCTCTAACGATAGCCACTTGTGGTTTTCCAGCCAAATGCAAAGCAATCACACTATCACGCTTGAATTCCATCACAAATAACTTTTTTTTTGAAAAATTCCCACCAAAATGCTTTTGTGCGCTTGTAAACAATATAATGAGCTGTCACTAGAATAAATCTGACAGCTGTGGGACGAGCGGTTTAGAAATGACAGCAGTCTGAAGTTGGTTGCAGTTTTTTCATCTTACCTTGTATAACCCCAGCAAAATGTACTGTAGTGGTCCTCTTTTTGAAGCCCTCCTTCCTATTGCTGTCAATTTTGATTTTATTGCCATATTTGGCGATTTTAATATTGATATTCTTTTGAGCAATGCTAAAGTGTCTGCACTGAATGGCCTTATAGCTATGGTTGGTTTAAGCATTGTGAATAATACCGTGCCTACTAGATATAGTAATAATGTACGCCTAAGTCTCTTCGACTTAGTGATCGTGTCTGATCTGACCAAAGTGTTGTTATTTAATCAGATTTCGTTTGTTTCCGATCATGATTTATTATTTACTACCTTAGATTATTGTGTAACGAGAAATGTCAATTCCTCTCAATTTTCTTTCTGGGATTTTAAATCAGCTGATACTCAGTTATTATGTAGTGATCTTAGCACTGTTGACTGGAGTAATTGCTGGTTTGGTGCTTCAGTTGATGACAAATTGACAGTTTTAAACAATATAATTATTACTTATTTGCATCAGTATATTCCGTATCGTACTATACATGTTAAGAATTCTTCATGTCCATGGTTCAGTACTGACATCAAACGTATGATAAACAAGAGAAATAGAAAGTGTGCAGTGTGGAAAAGATATCCGAATGTTTTTAATTGGATGCGGTTTAAAGCAGCTCGAAATTTGACTCGAATGGCTATTTATCTTGCTAAATCTAGGTTCATTAAATCTAAACTAGATACCTCATTACCTACAAAATCACTTTGGAGCAACATCAAAGCTCTAGGGGTGGTTAGTAGCTCAAGTAATGTATGTAGCATTGATCCTAACATTTTAAATGATTTCTTTGTTCCTATAGGAGATAGATTGAACGTTGCTCCGGTCTTCCCTGAACTTGAGAGTGTTCCCTCCGAACGCAGTTTTGACTTTATATGTGTTAGTGAAGAAACTGTCTTTAATAATGTCATGAAAATTAAGTCAAACGCTATTGGAATAGATGAAATTCCGCATAAATTTATTAAACTTATACTGCCGTTTATTATTACTCCTTTGACGCACATTATTAACCACTGTTTCACTACATCATGTTTTCCTACTGTTTGGAAAAGAGCTAAGATTATTCCAATTGAAAAAAAGGCTAATGCATCCTCATGCACCGATTATCGCCCAATCAGTATTCTCCCTTCACTCTCTAAAGTGTGTGAGAACATTATGGCTGATCAAATACGTACTCATCTTAACTGTTTTAAACTTCTCTCTCCTCTCCAGTCTGGGTTTAAAAAAGTCATAGTTGCACGACGGCAATGCTTAAGGTCCTCGAAGATATTCGATGTAGCTATGATCAAAACTTAGTAACATTTTTATGTCTGCTTGACTTTACCAAAGCTTTTGACTGTGTTGACCATTCTCTATTATGTAAAAAGCTTTTTCATTCCTTTTATTTTTCTAAGTCGGCCTCTGAATTTATTTATAGCTACTTAACTGGAAGGGAACAGGCTGTACTCGTAGAGAATGCTTTTTCTAATTTCAAACCTTTATTTACTGGGGTACCTCAAGGCTCTGTACTAGGACCTCTTTTATTTTCAATTTATATTGATGATATTTTTTCAATATGTAAGTATGCTAAATTGCATGCGTATGCAGATGATATTATAATGTATCTCTCTTGTCGGATTTCTGATATTAATGACCTCGTGCAAATGACTAATGTAGATTTATCATATATAGTGGTATGGGCTAAGCAAAATAATATGTTCCTTAATATAAACAAGTCTTCAATTCTACCAATTGCTATGCTAAATATTAATGTTGATTTCTTACCATCTGTAACACTTGGCAACTCAATTATTAAATATACTAATTCGGCAAAATGTCTGGGTTTTCATTTGAACACTAATCTGCATGCTGGCGAACATGTTCACCAATTTATTAGAAAATCTTTTGCATGTTTAAGAGGTCTGAACCTTTCTGTGAAGTATACACCTGTTGATATGCGTGTTTTGTTGGTAAAACAACTAATTATTTCTATTGTTATGTACTCCTCTTTAGTGTACTCAAAACTTGATGTTGAATCTCTCAATAAGTTACGAAGCCTAGTAAACTGCTGCACGCGATATGATTTTGGTTTTAGACGCTTTGATCACTTAGGTATTTATAGAAATGTGATTCTAGGGTGTGATATTGAACAATACATGCAGTTTCGAGTATGCTTATTTTTGTTCAGACTTTTATCCACTACTACTCCGAAGTATCTTTTTGATTGCTTGCAGCTAACTAGATCTAACAGATCTCGTCTTTTCATCATTCCCAGATTTAGTTTTGCCTCCACTACTAAGTTTTTCTTTATTCAGTCTGTTAGAATATGGAATGCTCTTTCAAGCACAACCAGAAATGCAGATAACCCGAGTGTTTTTAAGAAACTGTTAAAAAACGAATTGTGTTAACGTCACGTTTATTTGTCTTTATTAATTTTTTTTTTTATTCATTGTTTTGGTTGTTTTTTGCTGTTATATAATTAAGTTTATTGTAATTTGTTTGTTATTAACTTAAATTCTGTTATTTAAATATTTCATGCTGTTTTCTTTTTTGTTCCGCTGTTAATCAGTAATTATAATTTTAATACTTTTTACGTACATATGTTATTACTATATTCTCTGTAAACTTTAATTACTTCTTTTATTTTATTTTATTGTATTTTTTATTTTTATTTTAATTCTTTAAATTAGCTTTAAGATACTGCAATGAAAAGGGTTGTCCTTTAATGCATTTAAATAAATAAATAAATAAATAAATAAATAAATAAATCTACAAATTCCTTGCTTCATCATATATTCGAACTCCTGCTTGGCTGCTTGCAGTCATTGTCACCTCTTTATATGCGTTTAGTAGCTCCTTGAATTTGTGGTCGTTCTGAATGGAAAAGACCGCCACCGATGAAGTCTCTACTTGTTTCCCTGTTGATTGAAACTACACGGCAAGGAACATTTTTTAACTTCCGCACCAAAACGATATTGATAGTAACACATAGGATAACGTCTTACTTTCGAATCAGTATGGAGCGAACGACGTCGCTTGCGATCTGAAGTTTGATATCTCGTTCTGCTTCGTCTTTGTGCAGTTTTTATCTTCGCAACCTGCATACTCAAAGCGTCTATGGCTTCCATGATATGGTCATTATTTTGTGTAGACATTTGTCCAAGTCAGCCTCAGAAATTGAAACGACTGCTCGCATTGCTTCTAATAAACGATCCAGCCACAATTGTTTTATTGCTCCATCATTCATGGCGCCGCTGGCTAGATCTCGCATGGTGCGTAACTAATGTGTTGGCTTGCTATCACCTAACTGGCACTCCTGTACTAGTCGCCGCAGTTTTCGATTTTCGGAGTATGCAAAATCTTGAATTAACCGCTTCTTAATCGTTTTGTATTTTTCTACTGCAAGGGGAGCACGAACGATGTCTGCGATATTTCTTAAAGTGGCGCTATCGAGACTTCCGACTACATGATCATATTTGGTTTGGTCTGTTGTGATTCCTGCATTTCGGAATTGGGATTCCATCTGGATAAAGTACAGTTCTGGATCCCTCTTGTAGAATGCTGGTGCCTTAATACCGATACGGCAAATGTCACCTTGAAGTTGTTCGTTTCTGTAAACATTTCGTACGTTACTATCTGCAGGCGTGTTGTTTCTATCCGGTGCGCTATTGTTGCTTGTTTCGACTTGGATCATTTTTTATCACGTCGGGGTCACCAATTGCAGGCTCTGCCCTACTTAATTCAATTGTTTATTTGTTTAATTAAAATAATTCGATTTCGAGTAAAATAATTATACGTGTACGAATGGCAATCGAATGACAATCATTTTTCCTAAATAAAAATATTCTTAGCTTTTTACAAATTTTCTGCCTGGCCAACTCATCTCATTTTCAATATTTTATTTGTTCATGTTTGAATGACCAACTCATATTATTTTCAATATTAAATAGTGAATATGCAACCGCCACATACTAATTGTTTTCTAGCAGCACTTCGCCGTTTAATGTTCCGTCGTAGAAAGTGTTCTTCAATCTTTAGCGATAATGAAAGGAACTTTCTTGGTGCTTCTCGTGTGTTAAACGAGATGCATGCAGCTATTATGTCGGAACGAAATCATTTCCGCAGAAGACAGAATTCGATAGAGTTCCAGAATTCGATCCCACCACACGCACCACATTGGGGTGGAGTCTGGGAATCGCCAGTGCGATCATTCAAGTTACATTTAAGGCGCGTAATAGGCAATGGAATGCTTACGTTTGAGGTGATAAATACTTTGCTGACACAGATTGAAGCAGTTGTGAATTCTCGCCCTTTAGGCGCTACATCAGACTCGGATACTAATTATCTTTCTCCTTCTCATTTTTTGATTGGTCGCCCGTATACGTTGGTTCCAGAAAGCGATCTAAGTCATGTAAACGTCAACAAATTAGACTACTGGCAGCACATACAAAATATGCTTCAGGGATGGCGTACATGGCATCAGGAATACTTAACATCTCTAAAAAACCGTCCAAAATGGTTTCGACGGCAACCCAATATAGCTGTGGGCAACATAGTGATCATTAAGGAATCGAACATACCACCAGCAAAGTGGCTCATGGCTAAGGTAACTGAAATACATCCTGGTTCAGATGGGCTCGTTCGAGTCGTAAAACTTCACACTGTCCATGGGAAGATAACGCGACCCATTACGAAGGTTGTTGTTTTACCTAAATTCTGAAACGCTGTTTCAGGGTCGCCCGGGATGTTCGTGAACCAAATACACAGTACATTGGGATTGCACCTTTTTGAACATTTGTTCAAAAAAAGCGAAATGCATAGAAACACCACCCTTTTCTAGAGACACTTTTTGCTTGGCTGTTATTCGTAGTAGTTCGGTGTGTGCATAAGGGTTCTTTTATTTATTACAATTGTAAAACTTGAAAATTAAATAAAATGTATTCTTAATCATTTAATATTAAATTGAAAATTAAATAAAATGTATTCTTAATCAATACAGTTAACAGCTAACACGTACTCACGAAGAGTGGGGGTTAATACTTGATAGTCAGACATACCATCAAAAACAAAGGACAGAAATCGAGGACCTTGTATAGACTAGTTGGAGCGAGGTACATCGAAGGCAATGACTGGTAATGGTGGCAGAGTAGTAAATGCAAAAAAAAGATCAGGACTGTTGTGAAGATAGTGAACTAGAGGAGGTCAGTAAATAACGCCGACTTAAAATCATTTTTAATTGTGCGATGAGAGAAAATTTTTGAGGAGGACTAATGTGATTCTGTGTAACACTAACTTAACCTAACGTGAGAACAAAAATATTTGAGTTTACTACTACCTACTTATACTTTTAAGCTTTAGAGAATATTTATATGTGTAAAGGTGTGTTAAATGAAACGCTTGTGTGTGTTTTTAAAAACTTAAAACATTTATTACAACATTTACTAAGTTACACTAAAATTAATATGTTCACTTGTCGCCTATTCCGTACATACTTTTTCTCCTTCTAACTGCAACGTTCGTTTTATTCATTTGGACGTTCGTTCATGTACAAGAATGTTATATGGCCGCCACATATACGTGGAAACCGCTTTAATAAGTCCGAGGAATAATTTATTCGTAAAATTTGTTTGTAGGGCACACAAATCATGAAAAACAGCGGTGCATATATTAACCGATTAGGTTTCGCTAACGCGGACAAAAGACCTATTTACATATACAAATACATATGAATGTGCATAGTCATTAGACAAGAACTTATTACTATAATATACTATTAAGATGATACTATACTATACTATTAAGATATTGAGATTATAAGGTCAAAAAAATGTTTATTAATAAAACAATCATAACTCATGGATATAATAGTTTTTTTTTAATTATATACAGCAGTGTAATGTGATATGGGTATGAGACCACACATATCACAAAACATTCAATTGTTCCACTTATTTTAGAGTAAACATTGACACAGTTCTATTTTGATAAAATTTATGACAAACTATTGTCAAGTAATATGAGCCTTTATTTTGTCATTACTTTGATGACAAATAACTGAGCCGCACATTGCACCATATGTGCAATATGCATAAGTCAAAACTGTGTCAATAGAATAAACGGTTTCAAGTGAAACCATATGTGGAACAATTGCATTTGTTAATAGTACACCATTTATTGATAAGTTATGTTTGTAAGAATAGTATATACGTCTAATTTGGGTTAACCAATTAGACGCAAGTATGATAAGTAATAACCAATAGAATCAATACATAAGATTCTATTGGAAATTAGTATTAAGAAACAATGTTAGACTTAAGAATAAAAATTAATAAAAATCAGTCTTATTTTGGACACTCAAAACGACGCGTCTTTCTTTTGTATAACTATTTCTTTACATGGCGATCCTGCCAAATCTCGTTGGCAAGGACCATTAATAAAAAAAACAATTAAGAAAAACTAAGTGAAAACTAAGCATTAATAAATAAATTTAAATTTATATATATTTAAATGAATATAAAGTGAATTTTAAAAATCGTATAAACAAAAAAAAAAAAAATAATAAAATTTTCATATTAAAATTTTCATATTATGTGAATACAACTAAAAACTAAGTGAACTATGCCAAATCTCAATGGCAAAAACAATTAATAAATAAATTTAAATTTATATATAT
>NC_051846.1:116131668-116135319 GCF_002237135.1 Teleopsis dalmanni | reverse complement strand
GACTGCCGTAAATTCAAAAAGTAAATGTCAATTTAATTTAGGACCTGCACGAATAACTAAAAGTAACAGCAACAACAATGTTCAGAACCGAACGAATACAAATAATAAGATGAAGAATTTAGGAGCCAAAGCGGTTAATTCAAAGAATCATGGTATAATCACGATAAAACATAAGGAAGTGCAAGAAAATTTGACCAACCAAATAGGGTTTAAAAATTCAGAGGAAAAAATTAGTTATTTGAAAAAGCCGAAATTGAATAATATAGTGTTGAAGGTGAACAAATATATATTTCATATTGTTCAATACTATCGGATTACTGGAAAGAAAAATCAGAGTGGGTGTTTGAACAAATAGGAGTACTACGGGCAAAAGGAGCGAGTTACAATGCCAAAGGTTGCAGTAGTCAATCGTTTGATGATGCCTATGTAGAAGTACTTTGCGAACGTGCAGTGGGGAATAAACTTCGACTTTTAGTTGACTCGGGAGCAGACTTCAGCCTTATAAAAACAGAGGCGTTAATCAATTTAAAAGATATAAACACCAAAGACACAAAGGGTCTTACGGGAGCTTTTGGAGGCAATATAAGTACATTGGGTACAGTCAATATTGAACATCGAAAATTTCCAGCTCTACAATTCAAAATGCATGTAGTGCCAATAGGTAGCCAGTTACCAGCAGACGGACTTCTAGGTCGAGATGAACTGTGGAACCGGTCTACTACAGACACAATTAAAAAGGTTTTAAAATTTTTTAAGAATAAAGAGGAATTAGCTACTTTACCACTGGTAAGCATTGTAGATCATGGTCGGATTTGTATAGCAGAAAGCATGACAATCCCAGGTAGATCAACAATGATTCTCCAGTAAAAGTAGTGACTAAAGAAGGAACACTCGTAATACATAAAAAGGAAATAGTTAGAAATGTCTATTCAGGTGAATGTTTAACAGAAGTAAAAAACGGAATAGGTTTTGTAAGAATTTTGAATGCAAACAACTATGCAGTTGAAATGAATAGTGAAATTGAATTAAAGGGCAGTGATATGAATGAGTACTATGAGTACAATGTCCCTAATGTTAATTTGAACAAAGAAGTAAACTTACAGGAAAGGTACCGAAAATTACTGAAATTAATAAGATTGGATGAGCGTTTAAACAATGGAGAAAGACGGTTAATTACGCAGACAATTAAGGAATATAACGATGTATTTCACTTACCAGGAGATAAACTGTCCTACACATCAGTATTGGCACACGAAATTCCAACAAGTCATGATCAAATACTGGTAAATCAACGACAATATAGATTACCAGAACACCTAAGGAAGAAATTAATAAGCAAGTTAGTGAAATGCTGGATGAAGGGATAATAATAAGGAGTAAATCACCATGGAACTCTCCTATCATACTTGTACCAAAAAGGTCAGGTGTAGATGGGGAAAAGAAATGGCGTCTCGTGGTTGATTTTAGAAAAATAAATGAAAAAACAATTAAACACGCGTTTCCAATTCCTAGAATTGATGAAATTTTAGACCACCTAGGATGCAGTAGATATTTCTCAACGCTGGATTTGGCTAGTGGCTATCACCAGGTGATGGTAGACAGTAAAGACAGGGAGAAAACGGCATTTAGCACAGGTCTGGGACATTTTGAATTTCTTAGAATGCCATTTGGTTTAACAGGAGCACCCGCAACTTTTCAGCGAATTATGAATAGTATTTTAACAGGATTACAAAGGATAGATTGCTTCGTCTATCTCGACGATATTGTTATCTACGGAAGGAATTTAAACGAACACGACGAAAGGTTAAGGAGAGTATTACAAGCACTAAAAGAAAATAATTTAAAATTACAAACGGAGAAATGTCAGTTTTTAAGACGAGAAGTCGCTTACCTTGGACATAAATGTTCGGACAAAGGAGTAATTTCAGATCCAGACAAAACCAAGTGTCTTAAGTCTATCCCAGCACCTCAAAATGTTAAGGAACTGCAATCATTTTTGGGACTTGTGAATTATTATAGGAAATTTATCCCATAAGCAGCGAGTGTGTGTTTACCACTTAATAAATTACTAAAGAAAGGAGAAAAGTTCGAATGGAACGACAGTTGCCAAGAAGCAATGATTAGACTGAAGGCGGCAATAACGAAGCCTCCTATACTTCAATATACAGATTTCTCAAAACCTTTTGTTTTAACAACCGACGCTAGTAATGAAGCATTAGGTGCAGTATTGTTTCAGGGAGAAGTAGGTTCTGATTTACCACTTTATTTCGCAAGCCGTGCTCTGAGTAATACGGAGAAAAGATATTCAACTATAGAAAAGGAATTTCTTGCGATAGTTTGGGCAACTAGGAATTTTAGGTCTTACTTATTGGGAAGACATTTTAAAATATTTACTGACCATAAGCCATTAAGAGGTATAGCAAATCTTAAAGACCAAGACACACGTTTGGGAAGATTCCGATTGAAATTGTTGGAATACGATTTTGAAATTTTGTACAAACCAGGAAAAACCAATAAAAACGCGGATGCTCTGAGTCGGCTACCAATATCAGTAGTTACGAGAGGAAATAAAAGAGCAACAAATCTGAAGGAAAACAAAAATAAAATGGAACAAAATGAAATAGAAGAAGTGGAAGATACAAAGGACCAGACGAAAGAAGATTACGCGGTATTTCTAACCAATAAAAAAGATGTCCAAGAAGTGTTAAAGAAATTCCACGACTCACCTATCGGAGGACATCAAGGGGCTGTTAAAACATATTTTCGAACACGAAAACAGTTTAAATGGGCAGGCATGCAAAGACAGATAAAAGACTACGTCGGAACATGTTAACAATGCCAGAAAAACAAGAGCTCTAGGGTAGAGAAAATGCCAATGGTTTTGACGGATACCCCTCAAAGACCATTCGACAAAGTGTTTATGGATATTGTAGGCCCACTACCTACTACAGAGAGTGGGAATAAACTAATTTTAACATTTCAGGATGATTTTTCTAAGTATTTGGTATGTACAGCATTACAGGATGGGGAAGCTACGACAGTAGCAAGGAAATTCTTTAACGAAATAATTTCAAAATTCAATATACCAAAAGTGCTAGTGACAGACAATGGGACTAACTTCACATCAAAATTATTCAAAGAAATCTGCAAAATTCTTGGTGTTAAAAAGATACAAACTACTCCATATCATCCACAGGCAAATGGCTTTTTGGAAAGAAGTCATCGTCCTTTAGCGGAATTTTTAAGAAGTTTCGTTAAATTGGATGGATCCAACTGGGATGAGTGGTTGCATCATGCGATGCATGTTCATAATAACACTGTGCAGTCTGCAACAAAGCAGACACCATCGAAAACACTATTTGGGTTCGAATTCGAGATTCCTGTAACATTAAAAAGAAAACCAACACCACTATACAACCACGACGATTTTTCAAAAATTCTGAAATATCAAATTCAACGCTCATACGACGTGGTTCGAAAAAATCAGGAGTTGGCAAAACTTAAAGCAAAGATAAACTATGATAAGAATTCTAAAAATAGAATGTTCAAAGTAGGAGATAGGGTATGGTTGAAGAATACAAGTAGAAGAAATAAGTTTTCACCTATTTGGGTGGGACCTTTCCCAGTAACAGAAATTACTAGTCCAGTAAA
>NC_051846.1:116109727-116131568 GCF_002237135.1 Teleopsis dalmanni | reverse complement strand
GAACATTGTTGCATGAGGTTGGGTGGATTTATTATAAATCCACCAGCAAAATAAAGTGAGTATTTCGTTTGTATGAGCGTGGCACTTCTTTGTACTATAGATTCTTTGCTTTGACTTGTTTGCTGACCGCGTTATTTTCTATTCCCACGCTAAACTGTAAAAGTTTATCCAAGAGGAATATGATATCTTACTTTTATTTAAAAGACCTTGAACGTCTTGCGCGAGGCATTCAAGAATAAAAGACATTAATAAAGTCAGCATCAACATTTTACTTGAATCGAACGGAGTTTTATTTAAAATACTAATCGACACTACATGGTATTGGTGCATTCTTCAAATATGCAAAAACAAAAAGTTCTTGTTTATTTCTAGCAATAGCCGCTCATATTCAAAATCAGTACCGCATTTGAAATCACATGTTTATTATCATCATGCGTGCGTTTATACTTTTTTTTTTGTTGTTCATATATTCTCGCTAATAACACTCTGCGAATTTGAGTGAAAAATTGAGCCTAAAAAGGGTCTACAAATAGAACCGCAGTGTGATCAGCGAATTTGTTCCTGATGCACACTATATATTAAATACTCATTGATTATACTTAGAAACTTTGAGCAGTTACAATGAGTTTGAAAGTGCTTTGTATTGCAAATTTCACATAGAACTTAACAGAGCTATATAAAATGCTTACCAGGAGAAAGAAGATAAAGAATGAAATGTTCCATGAATATGTACTCCAAATGAAAAAAATTGCCGCACTGGGAATGTAAAAAACTATGATTATTAACCAAATAAAGGTAAGTACAATCCTATTTCAGTACTTCACTAAGTTGATATTCAGATGATGCGTAGAGGTGTCTGATAACCAGCGATAATGGCACACTACCATAACGTATTTCCCAATTTAAAAAATCAAATAATCTTTTTGAGTTTGTGACAGTATGCTAAAATAGTGTATTAGTATAATGTTTCAGACTACACTTACAAGACTTATAGTGGACAGATTTTCCAATTATGATTAAAATCACCAAATCTAAGTACGTAAGCAAAACTTAAGTAACTCAAAAAAGTTGTCTATTATTTCAATTTTGAAATTGGTATCTTGGTGATATTGCTTGAAATTATATGGTTTCTTTACTGTTTATTTGAATTTGAATAAAAGATAATTGACTCAAACGGTAATTTTACTTTATTTTTATGAACTTCATTTCACTAAATGTATTAAATCTTTATATCAAATATTTTTACTAAAAGACTGACATAAAATGCGCTCTACACATTTTTTAAATGCTGAGGTTGCTAAAATCCTGTAACTGATTGAAATAAAACCAGTTTGTGGACAAGACTGCATTGAAGAAGGAGTCAACAAGAAATTGAACAGAGACATCACGGATCTATTGAAGATACATATGTACGTCAATTTCGTCAGTGATATACGATACATAAAAACAAACAGGCGATATAAATATTTTAAATAGCACTTCATGTAATGAAATATGGTAGAATCATAAGTTAATACATTATTTATTATTACAGGGAATTTATTAAAATAATATATTACAACAATTACAAAATTTATTCCTTAAACAAAACTGACTTCAAATACAAAAATAAATAAATTGAAGTACGAAAACTTTATTATATGTATGCTAGTCAGCAAATTTGGTGACTTCAGCATGACTTAATCAGTATTCAGACGTGAGTTACAACTACGAAATCGGCTTGTAACATAATTTGTATAGAAAGGCATAGTCAACAGAGTAAAATTGAATTATTTTCTTACTTGCTTACACGTATAGGTTTGTATGGACATATACAGTCGGAGTCATAAGTCTACAAGCAGGCAGTACAAAAAACTTTGTTTGAAAATATTTTCCCAAAAAATCAATTTATTTGACACATACTGTATAACATTCAATGCACAGTGTTTTTGCGAAGTTTCTTTGCATTTGTTCAAAAAACAGCCGAGATAACGGTACTTTTATTTTAAAGAGTAGCAAAACAAGCGATCAAAATTCTACAAGCACTAAGTATAAGGCGACGTTTTAGTATAAATTCCTGATTTTTTTATGCATTTTAGTAACTAGTTGGGTAATCGTAATGCTTAATGTTAAGAACTTGCCCTAGACGGTTTTTCATCGAAACTACAAGTTTACTGGTCTCCTAAGTTGTTATTTCGCCCCATTCCTTTAGAATAATGTCTTTCAGATGCTGTTTGATCGAAATTGAATGTTTACGAGTTCTTCTTTCCAAAAGTCCCCATAAATGTTCAATAGGATTCAAATCCAGTGAATATGGAGGCATTTTTAGCAGGTTTGGGGCGTTATATAGCAACCAAAGACGAACAATTTATGCGTATGTTTAGGATCATTGTCCTGTTGAAAATAAAATCCATCTGTTAGTCCCAATCTGTAAGCACTAATTGTAAGTAATATGCGATCAATATTACTCTTCAAAATGTTTAGATAAATATCTCTATCTATTGTTGTTTTCGTAAATTCAAGATTGCCCGTACCATTAGCTGCCACACAACTACAGAGCACCAGTGCACCACCTTCATATTTTACAGTTGGGAAAAGATTTTGTTTATTGTATGCTTCACCTTCCTTACGCCATACTAATTTACATCCTTAAATGCTAGAAACACACAAATTGGATTCATCGGAGTTATGCACATTATTTCAAAACTCCTCCAGATTATATAACATACTTATTTATTTTAAAAAGCAATATGCTTGTTTCGATTAATTAAAGATATGTAAGGCATCTTTCGTGCTATTCTACCATGAAAACCGGTCCATTTCAAAATTCTGCGTGCAGTAACCACGAAAATATTTTTTGCAAAGCTTTCCTGTACATTTCGTACAATTTCCAATGCCGTCAAATGTGGATTTTTCTTTACTGAATTTAATATTAAGCGGATTTCACGATGAGTGAATTTTGATAGGCGACTAGAACGCGGCTTCGACATGATAATTCCAGTAGTTTTCCGATTTCTGATCACGGTATGGACCGAATAGTGCAATCTTTCAAACAAATGTCCAATTTCCTGGTTTGTCCAATTTGGTACGTCTTTATGTGCTTAAATTTAATAGGTAATTATTTTTGTATGAAAATGCAAATATCTACATAAAAATACACGAATTTACTCCTAATAGCCCCCAATTCTGAAATTTATTACATAACTATGTTTTGCCCAACGTGACGAGGAGCAGAAAACCTTTTAACCAAAATTAAACCGCAATTTGTGTCCTTTTATTCTCAATTATTTAATTTCATATACGATAGCAATTTAAACGTGTCCATGACTCTCTGTATAACATGGTCCTTTTTTAAATAAACATAATAATTTAAGCACCCAAGTACAGCAGTCTGTCTAGATGTGCTTATATACAGTTGGCAAAAATGTGTGTTCTGTCGCGAGCAAGTTAAACCAAATCCTATATTACAGTTTAATGTTATTTCTATTAAGTATTATTATTAGTCTTAAGTTATCCTATTAATGTTAAGGTATTATTGTGATATATTTGCACAAAACACATTTTTAAATATATCTAAATATTTTAATGAATAAACTTAAAGCGTAACAGTTGAACTGATATAAAATTAAAGTAATATTGTACTTGTTGCGTATTTAGAAGACGAATTTTATATTTTGCTTTTCTTAATATAACTTGAATTATTCAGTACAATATTTTAGCCCATTGGATTTAAGGTTTTTATAGTTTTACTGAATAGAATCATTAAATTTATGTTTGTTTCAAATATCATTACAAACCGAGATGAAATTCATGTAATGAAATTGTAAATTCTCATTCCAATATATTTCGAAAACCAATACTGCATCATTCGTATTCTACCATATGTTTTTGGTCTTTACTATAATTTTAAAACAGCACTTATTACAGTAAAAATATCTGTTTTTAAAAAAAAATGAGGCCCACCTGATTTATCTGAATCAATCAAAAATCAAAGATGAATTATCACAAATCAAAAACTTAACAAACATTATTACAAACATTTTATTAACAAACATATAAACAACAGCAAATACAAATATTATTCATACTGTCTCAATAACTTCTCTCATTACAGGAACGTGGATATAAAACACTGCAAGGTTATACATACTATTACCTTATTATTATAGCGATTCACATTAGCCATTTTTACGATATTCACACACCTAACTATACACTTGTTGAGCTGCTAAAATTTCAGTTTCAATTTGCTAAATATAAGCCTGAGCTCGGTTTATTATAGTAGTAGTAGGAGTACGGGCATATTTCAAAAAATTGTCCAAAACCGCAACGAAAATCGCGTTGCACAATATGTTCATTATGCTGTTAATGGTGGTCACGTTGACTGTGTACGTCCTTGCTATCATTTAATGCAAATATTAAACTTATTGATACAAAGGATCAAACATGTTGGGATGTTACTGGCAATAATGATATTCGTATGGTGTTGTCTTCATAACAAATACAATTTTTGACTTACCTTTTAATTCAGATCTTGTAATGATTGTAAATACGGTTTTAGTAAGTCATTAATAAATAAAATAAAATTCGATTTATTCAACACAATTATTTTTTGAATTTTTTATATATAAACTTGGCTAAATTTAAATTTACTTCGTGACAGTAACTCTGAATGATGGTGGCCTAAATAACTTCAAAATAAGGGTGTCATTAGGACAGGTAGCCTAATAAAATATTGAATTTTTGTTTTAACGATATTATTTGTTTTAAAAATATTGGTACTACTCTTTGTACCGGTTGCTTTTAACAATTTATTTGTAAAATACATTGAATATTTTTTTGGTCTACAGCCAGTAGCGAGGCGTCAGCTTTTTGGCAAGGTATTCACAATTTGATCAAAACAGAACTCCAACTATAACGTATAACGTAAGACAATTTATTTAAATGTTCGCAGCTTATGATCCACTGGCTTTTGCCCATATAAAACAGCAACCGTGACTTTAATTGTGTTTATGTTAATCTGTTTGGAAAAGCTATTATGTTAAAATGTTAAGTAGCAACGCATCAAGATTATTTACCTAATAAAAAAAAATATCTAAAAAAGAAGCTTTGTTAAGATGTTCAGTAAACACTCTGAACCATTCGACACCTCGCCTCTGTCTACAGCATGAGAGTCAAGACTCACTACTCTAATTTATGTAACTTCTCCAAACATTTTGTTGTTGAAACCGAGATAAGTCCTTTGATTTATTGGATCCTACTTTATCCTTTTTTCTTGCGAACGGTGAAACTTTCTCTAAAGTTTTTAGTGGCAATGGTTAGTTGATGCTGAGTAAGGCCGAGACAAAGTCAATCTTCCTACAGATTCTTACTGTGGCATGGTGCGAAATTTTTCATTTTAAAAATTAGCAAATACAAACAACGTAAATGTTATTCTAAGTTTTAAATTTTTAATTGTAAAGATCCAAGAAATGATAATTCAATTACAAATCAATAATGATTTCATGATACTCAGTGTATAAATACATAAAAGTTTTAAAATTTATTTAAAACTGTTCTTCTTTGAACCCTTCTGCATTACTTTAGCGGCAGCCATTTCAAAATCTTCCAGCTTCTATACAAACGCCTTTAACTTCTGCACTACAAGCTTCCGGTATAAGTTCAGCTATTTTACGCAAATTAATGCAGCGGGGCAAGTTGATTTTACGCAAATGATTTTTGAGAATATCTAAATTAGTTTCTTCATTTGGTAAGAGAAATTCAGTTTTTTTTTATAATAGAATTGTCCTTCTCCACAGCATCTTTAAATATTTTGGAAGAATATTCACTTTTGCATAAGAGCCCGCGCTAAATAATCAAAATTATAATTTATGTTATTTACTAAATTATTTTATAATTACCTTTGGATAATCTTCTAAGAATATCTTTATCAATATCTTACGACGATTATTTAATTCAATTAATTCGAAAAATTGCATAAATAAAAATATTTCATCAAAATATGGAAACAAAATACTGAAAACATATTTACAGCTGATATAAGCTGTCAAAATGTAAATGGCACACTTTTTTGGGCTAAGTGACTAAATGTGTGCAGTGCAAAAAATCCCAAGAAAAGTCCCATTTGGTTTAGCATCAACTTAGCCTAATTCGCACACGTCCTAAATACAACACAGAAGTTATAGAAAAGTAAAATATTCAAAAATTAGGGTTTAGGATTTTAATTTTTTTTCTTATTTTCAGTAAAAATAGATTATAATTTATTCAAAGCGTTATAGTGATTGTTGTGTATAGCGCAACAATGTAAACAAAAACAAACAATAAATTATGTTATGTATTTTTGAAAGTGCTTATGCACAAATTATTTTATATTAACTAATGTAATATGTAATGCAATCGCACACGGAAGAACCACCGCAATGCAAGTAGAATATTTGGTCATAGTAAGTATGCAATTGCTATTTGACACTTTTCTTTTCTGTGCTACTATTCTGCACATGTCGATATGACACACTTGAATGTGTCATAATATTTTCTAAGCATTGACGTGGGTCAACCTTTTTAGTGCCGCCGCAATTGAAATTATTAGGAAAGATATTTGTAAATTATTGTAAAACATTTTGTATAAATAGTTTGGAAAATTGATAATAAAATTCAGATTTGAAACTGAGCTCGAACAGCTTAAACCAAATTCTCACTTTCATTTTTGTCTCGGCATTTTCGGATGCCTACTAATGAGCAGATTTCTTCCTGCTAATTCTAATAAGAAGAAACTAATAAAATCGAAAACAAAAATCTAATAAAGATAAAAAAAGGAAACTAATATAATAAATTTTGTATATGAAAACAAATTTATTATTACACATCAGTTGTAGTATCATTCGTTTGCAAATAAAAATTCAGAATTTTGAATGACTCTTCTACTTCAATCTTGAACGACTGACGAACAATTTGATCCACCAAACCTTCATCATCACTTTTCGTTGCGCTTAGAATCGGAACCATTAGTTCAGAGCTGTAATGCTCAATAATAATCTGTAGGAAAGCTTGATGTTCAAATTATATTGTCAAACTCAATATAATCGCTAAGAGAAGCTTTGGAAGTTTTTGCACTGGCCTTTGCACAGAGAAGCAACATAAGAAACAAAATATTAAGTTGGTGTCCCCTGGTTTTAGGGTCCCTAGACTCATCTTCCTTCTTCTAGTGAATGGTACCATGCTAATTTTATTTCGATTAATCGAGAGTCTTTTCTCATGACACCAATCTTGAGTGATGTCAAGAGCTAGTTGCATTCGATTTGTTATGGTAGAGTCAAATTTGTCTCTAATCATTATAATTATACTATCTGCAAAACCCTAGACAGAACTTCGTATCCGAGGTCATCAAGAGTCTGAAAGAGCTCGTCAATGGCCAATAGCCATACGAGCGGCGATAGAACGCCATCTTTAGGGAATCCTTTGGTTAACCTGACAGTTATCTCTTTGTCCCAATTTCAAAGATTATCGTCCTATTTTTCAATATATTTAGAATCCACGTGTTCAGTCTAAGAATTCCTTTCCCGATCATTCAAAAGCTATCGTAATATCAACCGATGTGCAGAGACCTATTTCTTTACTATTTAAAGCATTCTCGATTTTACTCGTTAGACTATGTACAGCGGTCTCAGTCGATTTGCCCGACCGTTTCCCTAGTACTTGGCACATCTGCCTGTACTGCCACTAGATCACGTTGTATGAGCTCTGAAATAGGAAGAGATTTAATGGTTTTGTTAATCATTATCACTGCTCAGGGCGATAAATATTGCTGTCATTGATCAATTTAGATAAAAAATTTTGAGAAGCCTGAGGTGCGCGCGCAAAAAATATCACTGCGTACTTTGATGTTTTTTCTAAGTGTAAAACGTATAAATTAATTTAAAATTATCACAAAAAAATAAAACCGAGACAGTGACTCTTTAAAAAATTTATAAAATATAGTGCCCGACAAAATAAAATATTAACATATTTATATTGTTTTTATGTAAAAAAGCGGATTTTGGGTTTGCGGAATTACTTTGTTTTTGAAGTGGTTAATTTTGCCTCAAATTCGCACACATTTAAAAACAGCTGATAGAGACAGCAAATAAAGCTTTTAAGCTTAAATTAAATTACAAGAAAAGTGTTGTAAACAAATCTATAAAAACTAAATAAATTGTGTAATTGTGTAATTAATATAGCTAAATAACTAACAAATGCTAAATAAATAAATACGCGAAAGGACGCTAAAAATATTTATTTATAAATTTTAAGGTAAAAATTTAAATTTAAATTTATATTATTAGTATAAATATACGCGCTAAAAATAGTATTAATTTAAAAATTAATATGACTGATGCTAATACCCCACCTCCCGGTGGTGGAAATAAAGAAGAAATGATCAAACTTGAAAAAGAAAATACAGAACTTCAAAATAAAATTAAAAAGCTTGAAAATTTACATTTATTATTATCCAATGAGTTAACTGCACTGAGAAGTGAAAACGAAAAATTAAAATCTTTTAAAAACGTACCAGAAATTGCAAAATATGAAACCGATGAGGAGGAACTTGCCAGAGAGACAGACTGGATCTTAAAAAAGAAAAGACCAACTAAAAAACGTAAGGCCGAATCCTCTCCTGAAGTAGCTAGTCAAAGTAGACCTACTATTGAAACAAATACTTGCCAAAAAGGACAAGCTGCCCCTAATAAAATTGCTCGACCTCCTCCTATTGTTATCAATGGCATAAATGATTTTAAAAAATTACATGCACAACTTATTGCAACTATAAAAAACAAGTTTTTTGTGAGACTTATAAATAATGGTTCATATAGAGTATCAATTTTTGACTCTTTTGACTATAGATCTGTCACAAAACTATTAAGTCACGAAAATATTTCCTGGTTCAGCTACGAAGACAAGCAAACTAGGCCAATAAAAGTTATTGTAAAAAATCTTCACCATTCGTGTGATCAAGAATCGATTATAAATGACTTAAACAACCAAGGTTTAAAAGCAATCGGTGCGATAAACAAACTCAAATGGAAGACTAAAGAACCGCTTGATATGTTCCTTTTGTCATTTGACTCAACCGAAGATGTGAAGAAAATCTATGAGATAAAAAGTATTCTTAACACAATTGTAAAGATTGAACCCATCAAACCGTCAAACTTAATTCCTCAATGTAAAAAATGTCAATCGTTCGGTCACACAAAAAATTTCTGTGGAAAACCTCCACGTTGTGTTAAATGCGCCGGCAAACATTTAACTTCGGAGTGCCAAAAGACAGTGTCCGATAAACCTAAATGCTGCAACTGTGGCGAACCGCATCCAGCGAACTATCGTGGTTGTATAGTCGCTAAAGAATTACAAAAAATAAAATTAAAAAACAAAGCTGACAAAACTAAGGCTGACGAAAATAATCAAGTTGCTGTAACAAAAAGTAAATCCAAAATTACTGGACCTACTAGTGTTAGAACAGTCACTTACGCCCAAACTGTTAAGGGACCCATTCAAAGTACTGAGTCACAAAGCAACAACGCGTTGTCAATTATCTTAACAAAACTTAATCTACAAGAAGAGGTATTTAAAACGCTCGAACAACGTCTAAGCGTGCTAGAGCACAATATGCAATTTTTAGATTATGACTAATCGTTTGAAACTATTCTTATGGAATGCGAATGGCTTAACAAAACATAAAAATGAACTCGAAGTCGTATTAAATAGCGAAAACATTGATATCGGTTTAATCGCTGAAACTCATTTTACTAAGCAATCGCACATAACGTTTAAAAACTATATTCTATACCATACCATACATCCTGATAATTGCGCTAGGGGTGGCAGCGCTGTCATAATTAGAAACTCGATAAAACATCACTTACTAGAACAATATAGCACAATCGAATTTCAAGCTACTTCTGTTTCCGTGGAAACCTTTAATCAGCCGCTGGTCGTAACTGCATTATATAGTCCTCCCAGGCATCAGTTGAAGTGCGCAGACTACTTATCTCTCTTTAACCGGTTTCAAGGCCGTTTTATAATTGGAGGAGACTTCAATGCAAAAAATACGTTTTGGGGCTCAAGACTTAATACAACCAAAGGAAGAGAAATGTACAAAGCCATGCAACTCGCAGCTTGTAATTCAATTTCAACAGGTAAACCAACGTACTGGCCGTCGGATACTAGCAAAGTTCCAGACCTAATAGACTTCTTTGTCTACAAAAATATTCCAGCATCTCACCTAACCATCTCAGAAGGCTTCGACTTTAGCTCTGACCATTGAATGCCATTGAATCGGCGATGCAAGAGAAGAAAGTGTGTTGTGCCGTGTTCTTAGATGTATCACAAGCCTTCGATAAGGTTTGGCATGAAGGATTACTCCATAAACTTAAATCATTATTGCCTATACAATACTGTAAGCTGCTATCATCGTATCTAAACGACATGTACTTCAGTGTTAAATATGAAGATGCACATTCAGCACTAAAGAAGATTAGCGCAGGCGTCCCGCAGGGGAGCATTCTTGGGCCCATTCTATATCTCCTGTATACACACGACTTACCCTCTGCAAACCAACTAGTTACAGCAACATTTGCAGACGATACTGCGGTTCTAGCAATCGAAAACAATATAGAAGACGCGACGGCTAATCTGCAACACACAGTCAATCAAATTGCTTCATGGGCAAAAAAATGGAGAATCAAGCTCAATAAGGAAAAATCAGTACATATAGTCTTCTCATTGAGAAATTATAACCATATTCAAATTCATATCGATGCCACAAAAATTCCACACGCCAACGAAGCCAAATATCTGGGCATTACGCTTGACGCCAAGCTGCGCTGGAAAGCGCATGTTAAGAAAAAACGAGAAGAGCTTGACCTAAAACTAAAGAAATTTTACCACCTCATAGGCAGGCGCTCTAAACTGGCAATCCACAACAAACTAATGGTCTACAATCAAATACTAAAGCCGGCTTGGAGTTATGGCATACAGTTCTGGGGTTGTGCCAGCAAGAAATACATTGCAACTATCCAGCGCTTTCAAAATAAAGTACTACGATACATCGTAAATGCTTCATATTACATTAGAAACAGTGATCTCCACCGTGACCTTGACATACCAACAGTCGACGTCGTGGCAAAAAGGTGTGCCATTGCTCACAAACAGCGATTGAAAACACATGTCAACGTTACAGCATCCAGTCTTCTCCAGGTGGTTGCAATATCTAGACGGCTAAAAAGGAAAACAGTGGCAGACTTAATGGACAGCGAGTAGCAAAATAGCTTCATTTTTTTTTTTACATTAAATATTCAAATAAAATTGCTTATTAGTACCTTTTTTTTTTGTTATTTGTACTAGGTGCAATATTAAAACGATTTTTGTCTTTATTTGAAGAATCGTTAATAATAAATAAAAAAAAAAAAAAAAAAAAAAAAAAAAAAAAAATTGATCAATTTACAAGTTTTTGTCTGCAGACCGTTTGTGTACCCGTTTACTGCCCATAGTTCTTGATTGACCACAATATCCAGATGGTGCTATTGCACCAAAACTCTTGGCTTAAAAATCGAGACCCGTTTTCGACTTCTGATTGCCTGCCTGAGCATGAGCTACTGCAGACTTTTATGGTTTCACATCATTTATCATAACGTTTGCTTTATTTATCTTTTGTTTTGATCTCAGCAAGGCGCTGCTAAGTCCATAAAAGATTTTATTACCCAACTTTTCGACCATTTTAGACGAACTAAGGTCCAAAGCAATCGCCATCTCGACGAGATCACCCTTATGGAGCCTGTGAAACACCCGCCACTTTCTGATTCGCATGCTTGTAAACTCAGCTTATCCCAAAATTCGGTCATTTTGCCAGAAGCTGAGGCTGAGAAGTAGCCAACATAGATTTAGGACTTTGGCTCTTCTGATTCGTCTACTATATTTAGTTGGACTCCTTCCTATGCCTTCAAGGCTGGGATGGTCTCTTTAGACCAGATCACAATTTCGTTGCCCAGACAGTTAGTGGTAAACAGTAACCAGCAAAGTGAATCTGCACTCCAGGAACTCGACAAGCTTCGTGCATCTTGCGGGGGATGCACTTTTGCACCTTACCAATTTCCTTATTAGACCCAATGCCAGAGAATTGTCTCTGACAGAGTAGCCTTTGAGCGGAGGGCTTCAGAAGAAGCGCCCTGTTCAGCTTGTCTTTCAGAGGCAGTTGCAACCTCTTCACTGGGATCAAATTTGCCCCTGTGTTGTGAGTCGAAAGGCTATGACTGTGAAAGACGTTCTTGGTTTGTTTTCTATTCATAACGCATACCTAAAAGTAGACAGCGTCGTTTGCGGCTTGCACACTAGCAGAAACCAAGGTCAGCTCGTCAGCTTGATGGTAGGTAATGCCGAGTTTTTGTTTCCTGTTAATTGTGTCAAGCTGAAAGCGACATTGAAAATAAATGCAATTTAAATTATTGACGTTTTTGCGAATTATGCAAAAACTATTGATTATTGAAGTAATTGGGGCACCTTGAATTTATTGCATCCAGCATAGGTAAGACTTTTAGAAATTTTGCTTAAAAAGACAGTAAGCAGTAGTCTAGTAGTCAGTCTGTCTTACTGTCTTTTTAAGCAAAATCAACAGTTGAGCTCTGTAGAGCCGTTACAACCGGAGGGCGCCAGTTATCCGGAGGTCTCCGTTTAGAGACACACTAACGTTGTGCCATTCATCTCATCGGCACGGGTCGAATAACACCGGAGATTACGGGTTTTATCGAGTTTTCCTCTCTAGATCCATAGTGTTCTGTTAAGTCAATGAAGTTATCAAGTACAAACAGGTTCACCTCGAGAAGGGTGTGATAAGGTACCACGCACCGTGGTCTTGGTAAGGCATAGGCTGATGTTTTGCGCATGACCATACCCTGTTCATTAAGAACACGAACCCAACTTATATCTTAATCTTATTAAAAGTCCTTGACGTGATACAAGACTACTAGTCAAGATGTATCTAAAAACCTTGACTATGGTTCTACTGACTTGTTTCACAAATACGTATTACTACCTTTGAGAGTTTTCCAACAAGTGATTTTCTTCTATGATGCGCGCTTAATTATACTGAGTCGACCGAAGCTTTTCCTGTATCTCATCGGTATATTGCCGTTGGTATTTTTGGTACTTGTTGTTTTTTTTTTGCTGTTGTTCTTCTGGATGTAATTCCTCACGAAGACACAAAGTTTTCGTGTGTTCTTAAATTCGCTGTATTTTGTATTTTGGTTTAACAAAAGCTTTCATGCTTTGACTTTTTAGTGTTGTTTATAAACGTGTTTTTTCTAAATAGTGCCGGTGGTAGTTGTTTTTAATATTTATAGTTATTTATTAATAAATAATACAAATAATAAAATAAATAAAATAAATATTAAACAAAAAATTATATAAATATATAAATAGTGAATAAAAAAGGAGTGTATATTCTTCACTTATTTATATACATTTCTTTCTACCACAGTGAGTTAATTTAAATTATGTGTTGAGTGTTAAACGTAGTTTATTGTGATGCGTAACTAAAATGTCTTTTGTAGTTACTAGTGCAGTGTAGTTGTTATTAAATGTATATGTTAAATTAAGTGAAAGATAAGTGAAGAATATACACTCCTTTTTTATTCACTATTTATATATTTATATAATTTTTTGTTTAATATTTATTTTATTTATTTTATTATTTGTATTATTTATTAATAAATAACTATAAATATTAAAAACAACTACCACCGGCACTATTTAGAAAAAACACGTTTATAAACAACACTAAAAAGTCAAAGCATGAAAGCTTTGTTAAACCAAAATACAAAATACAGCGAATTTAAGAACACACGAAAACTTTGTGTCTTCGTGAGGAATTACATCCAGAAGAACAACAGCAAAAAAAAAACAACAAGTACCAAAAATACCAACGGCAATATACCGATGAGATACAGGAAAAGCTTCGGTCGACTCAGTATAATTAAGCGCGCATCATAGAAGAAAATCACTTGTTGGAAAACTCTCAAAGGTAGTAATACGTATTTGTGAAACAAGTCAGTAGAACCATAGTCAAGGTTTTTAGATACATCTTGACTAGTAGTCTTGTATCACGTCAAGGACTTTTAATAAGATTAAGATATAAGTTGGGTTCGTGTTCTTAATGAACAGGGTATGGTCATGCGCAAAACATCAGCCTATGCCTTACCAAGACCACGGTGCGTGGTACCTTATCACACCCTTCTCGAGGTGAACCTGTTTGTACTTGATAACTTCATTGACTTAACAGAACACCATGGATCTAGAGAGGAAAACTCGATAAAACCCGTAATCTCCGGTATTATTCGACCCGTGCCGATGAGATGAATGGCACAACGTTAGTGTGTCTCTAAACGGAGACCTCCGGATAACTGGCGCCCTCCGATTGTAACTTAGCCTTGTCCGGGTATAGCGGATCTCTGCCCGGATCGACTTTCCTTTCTCCGCAACTCGTGGGTTTAAAATATGAACCAAATAAATAAAAATACACAAAAATCAAGCTCGGTTAAACCAAGCTCTTCTGGAACTGCTAGTTCCAAGGTACCTACCGCAACTTCTAGCGGTAATAACAGGGTCCTGGTCCTCCATCCAGGAGAATTTATAAAGAACGGCGAGCGGCGACTAGACTGCTCGAGAGATATGGCAATGTCTCGGTTACGTCCGAGTCTCTAAAGGCAAGATTAGCCTGGGCAAAACGGGTCCTTGATACTTCTAAGGAAGACAAAAAGGAACCTGTTTCGAAGCGCCAGCGCTCATTAGATGAGTCAGCTTCGAAGCCAGATGCCAAAATGGCAAAATTTCGTGGCAACGCCACCACTACTAAGTCCTTTAGTGACACGCTGAAGGGCTCCATCATAATGGCGGTCATTGATGAAAATGATCCAGATGGCACTATTACTCCTGAAAAATGGGATCAAATTGAGCGAAAGCTCCTTGACTTGTACGTCGAAGTTCTTAAGGAATTTCCAGGTACAATTCCCAAATGTCGCGACGGTGGATGGTTTCAGGGCCATGTGAAACTAGTCGCCTGCGTTGATCAGCGTTCTGTTGATCTTTTTCGCATTGCCATCTCCATGTTGTGAGTTAAATATTTATTTTATTTAATTTCACGGGTTTTTGGCAGTTTTTCTGTATGGTAGTGTGTACGATCTTAGGTGATCGTACATTTCCCTAAAAATAGGCAAGGTTATTTGCATCTGGGCAGTTGTTGACTAGAACCAAATCAGCAGACCGTCAGTTCGACGATAAGAAATGCTGAGTTTTGGTATTTGGTTAATAATTGGTGTCACGATGTAAGTGACTTTGAAATTGTAAATACGGAAGAATTGCAAAAATATGTAGAGCATTCTTATTAATAATAAAACTTTGCAAATTTAGCAAAGTAAATTATGAAACTATGAAAAAACCCAATTAGGTAACTAGGGTAATTTGAAGGTCATATATTGGATTTTTGCATCAAGTTTAGGTATATAAGATAGATTTAAAACCACAAAAAAGTTAGTTGAGTGGTAAGTTAAGTTGCAGTTGGAGTTGTAGCTGAAGTTAAAGTTAGAGTCTAAGTTAGAGTCTAAGTTAGAGTCTAAGTTGGAGTAAAAATTAAGAGTCAAAGAGGAGTCAAAGACGGGAGTTGAAAGTTGTGTAGAAATAGAAAATTATAAAAAACAGTGGTTAAACGAAGTAGTGGTTAAAATTTATATAATGTACACTTAGCCAAATATAAAAAATGATCAAGCGTAGTAGCGCTGACAACAAATGTTAAAACAAATAAGTCGTGTGTGACTGAATTTAAAAGAATCCAAAGAATATAAATTATAACATAAATAAAATTAATAAAATTAAATTGTGAAATTAAACTCAAGTGTTTTCATAATAGCTAAGGACCTTTTTAAAAATTAGCTATAAACAAGTGCAACTGAAACATTTCGTCCAAAACTTGAAATAAAGAATTCAACATTTTGGCACACTCGGGGTTTTCCACAAAAATTCACAACATAATTGGCGCAGCCGGTATACACACGTTTCTATAAACATACAATATAAAACGTGCAACGTGAGACGACAACGTCACCTACCTACGTGGGAGTTTACAGCATTACAACTATACAACACAACATAATTAATTAATTAATTGAACACAACATAATTGTCAACACATAATAATTTTTGGCAACACATAATAATTGGCAGCCGATACACGTTTTTTTTAAAAACTAAAAGTAACAAAACGTGCAGCGAGGGACCAACACATTAAGGACAAGACAAGACCCGGATTAATAAGGAATATCAACAAAAACACACAACAAGAAGAAAAATGGGAGGAAAAATTGTAAGTCACTAATAAGAAATATTTATAGCTAAGTTTTAAAATAGAAAGACATTTCATTTTTTAAGAAAGACAAATCAAATCAAAATAATATTGTAATGATATAATATATATTTTTATTTAAAATCAAATTTTATATGTAAATTTTCTGAATGTAAGTTTTCTGTATGTAAATTTATTTCTGTATGTAAGTTTTTTTTTGAGTTCGGTTGTTCTACGTTGTTATGTGAAATTTCTTAATTTTCAAGTTTGTTCAAATATGGGGAAAAGTTGTTTTGTTTGCGATAAGCAATTCGAGGAAAAAGATTTAGAAAACCATCTAGATTCGCATAAATGGTTGTTTGAGGAAGCACATCGTATTATTAGTAAAATAGACAATACAAAAGATAAGGGAATATCTTACGAAAACATAAGCATAAAACCCAATAAAAACTGCATAAAACGACCAGTACCAAAAACAGATAAAGAGTGGGCCCGACAATATAGGCAAGAATTTAGAGAATTGTGGAATTAAACATTGTTTTTTTTTTCTAAGTAATAAGTGTAGTACAGAGATATGGTTTGGTATTTTCTTTTTTGATTAATTAATTATTGTTATTGGTTGAGTGGGGTCACGTAATTGTTTTGTTTTTATTTCTCATAAATGGAAAAGGAAATCGAACATTTACAACAGGAGCTTAGAGTATTTAAAAGATATTTAGAATCGGCAAGAGTACACGCTTGGGAAAAATTAATTGAACTTAATCCAGATAAGGAATTTGTTCAATTAACAAAAGATCATATTAGACATAACAGGTTAACGAGGGTTGAAGAACTTGAATACATAAAGGAAAATATAGAGAGTGTGGAAGGGATAAGGTCTAAAGAATTGGCGAACGTTATTGAAGATTTGTCAGATGCTAAAAAGGGTTTGGAACATAAGTGTAAGCAACTAAGTTCACGCACGGAAGAACTAACATCTTTATTGCAAGACGCGGAAGATCAGACGGCAATTTTGGAGAACGTTTTAAAAAACCAGGGAAAAACGGAACAGGACATCAGTATAATCTTGGACTCAGAAGGTACAGATCACATTAGGGAAAACGAAATTAAAAAGCTAACAGCACAAATTGATGATTTAAAGAAAGAACTAGCGAAGTGCGGACAAACAAAACAGTTACTGAGAACAATGGTGGAAACAAACAATAACGAAAAAAAAGTTATGGCATCGATTACGGCAATCATGGAAATAGTAACCAAGGTGGTACCGTATTTCACGGGCACAGAAGGACCCGATCTACGGAGTGAAGTACACAAGTTTATTGCGGGTTGTGAACTGGTACAACAAGCACTACCGCAAGAGGGAGCACAGTATGTCGTAAGTTGCATAAAACAAAGGTTAGTGAGTGTAGCTTACGAGAATATCGCGGGTAGACCCTTCAACACAGTAAATGAATTGTGTGAGGCGGTTAAACGTACATACCTCAGGAAACGTACATTGGAACACATAAGGAATGATCTAACTTGTACTAAACAAAGACAGAATGAGTCGGCGAGTTCATTTGGAGGTAAACTGGAGGCGTTACTACATGAAGCCGAACAACTAATAAGAAATCAAGGAGGTGAGAGTGAAATTCTGTCACAGTTAGGAGAATACAGGCGACTAACAGTACGTTGTTTTATTAAGGGTTTGAAAGACAATAGTTTAAAGCATAGGTTTATTGGGTTAGAGAATGATCCTATCCAGAAACTAATATTTATTGCAGAATCAGCCGAAGAATTATTGGGTGAATCACGTTCAAATATAAACATGTCTACCACAGAGAATCGAACAGAAATGAAATGTACGTTTTGTAAACAAGACGGACATGGATGGGCATACTGCCCAGAAAGACAAAATACGCCATACTGTACAAATTGTGGAGTATATGGGCATGAAAATGGACCCAAATGTAGAGAACATCCAATGGAGACGGTAAAACAAGAAAAATCGGCCTGCAATTTCTGCAAGAAGACGGGACACGATACAAAGGATTGTTTCAGTAGACTAAACAAATTGTATTGTACTTTTTGTGGAGTGAGAGGACATGAACAGAATAAATTTTGTAAATTGGGACATACAGGACGTGGGAACCAAAATAACTACAGTAACGTGAGACAAGAAAGGGACTGGCAAAACCATTCAGTACCTTTAAAGCACAGTAATCCAAACTTTAACAGACCAAGTGGAAGACCTTTGAGTGCAAATCTTAGATGTTTTAGGTGCGGCAAAGAAGGACATTTTGCAAAAACTTGCAGAATAACAGTACCAAATCCGTCGGGAAACTTCAACCGGCCCAGTCTAAGACATTAGACTGGACTGCCGTAAATTCAAAAAGTAAATGTCAATTTAATTTAGGACCTGCACGAATAACTAAAAGTAACAGCAACAACAATGTTCAGAACAGATCGAATACAAATAATAAGATGAAGAATTTAGGAGCCAAAGCGGTTAATTCAAGGAATCATGGTATAATCACGATAAAACATAAGGAAGTGCAAGAAAATTTGACCAACCAAATAGGGTTTAAAAATTCAGAGGGAAAAATTAGTTATTTGAAAAAGCCGAAATTGAATAATATAGTGTTGAGGGTGAACAAATATATGTTCAGTATTTGGACATGTATAGTTACATTACTAATTACATATTGTTCAATACTATCGGATTACTGGAAAGAAAAATCAGAGTGGGTGTTTGAACAAATAGGAGTTCTACGGGCAAAAGGAGCGAGTTACAATGCCAAAGGTAGCATTAGTCAATCGTTTGATGATGCCTATGTAGAAGTACCTTGCGAACGTGCAGTGGGGAATAAACTTCGACTTTTAGTTGACTCGGGAGCAGACACCAGCCTTATAAAAACAGAGGCGTTAATCGATTTAAAAGATATAAACACCAAAGACACAAAAGGTCTTACAGGAGCTTTTGGAGGCAATATAAGTACATTGGGTACGGTCAATATTGAACACCGAAAATTTCCAGCTCTACAATTCAAAATGCATGTAGTGCCAGTAGGTAGCCAGTTACCAGCAGACGGACTTCTAGGTAGAGATGAACTGTGGAACCGGTCTACTACAGACACAATTAAAAAGGTTTTAAAATTTTTTAAGAATAAAGAGGAATTAGCTACTTTACCACTGGTAAGCATTGTAGATCATGGTCGGATTTGTATAGCAGAAAGCATGACAATCCCAGGTAGATCAACAATGATTATTCCAGTAAAAGTAGTGCCTAAAGAAGGAACACTCGTAATACATAAAAAGGAAATATTTAGAAATGTCTATTCAGGTGAATGTTTAACAGAAGTAAAAAACGGAATAGGTTTTGTAAGAATTTTGAATGCAAACAACTATGCAGTTGAAATGAATAGTGAAATTGAATTAAAGGGCAGTGATATGAATGAGTACTATGAGTACAATGTCCCTAATGTTAATTTGAACAAAGAAGTAAACTTACAGGAAAGGTACGGAAAATTACTGAAATTAATAAGATTGGATGAGCGTTTAAACAATGAAGAAAGACGGTTAATTACGCAGACAATTAAGGAATATAACGATGTATTTCACTTACCAGAAGATAAACTGTCCTATACATCAGTATTGGCACACGAAATTCCAACAAGTCATGATCAAATACCGGTAAATCAACGACAATATAGATTACCAGAAGCACATAAGGAAGAAATTAATAAGCAAGTTAGTGAAATGCTAGATGAAGGAATAATAACAAGGAGTAAATCACCATGGAACTCTCCTATCATCCTTGTACCAAAAAGGTCAGGTATAGATGGGGAAAAGAAATGGCGTCTCGTGGTTGATTTTAGAAAATTAAATGAAAAAACAATTAAACAGGTGTTTCCAATTCCTAGAATTGATGAAATTTTAGACCAACTAGGATGCAGTAGATATTTCTCAACGCTGGATTTGGCTAGTGGCTATCACCAGGTGATGGTAGACAGTAAAGACAGGGAGAAAACGGCATTTAGCACAGGTCTAGGACATTTTGAATTTCTTAGAATGCCATTTGGTTTAACAGGAGCACCCGCAACTTTTCAGCGAATTATGAATAGTATTTTAACAGGATTACAAGGGATAGATTGCTTCGTCTATCTCGACGATATTGTTATCTACGGAAGGAATTTAAATGAACACGATCAAAGGTTAAGGAGAGTATTACAAGCACTAAAAGAAAATAATTTAAAATTACAAACGGAGAAATGTCAGTTTTTAAGACGAGAAGTCGTTTATCTTGGGCATAAATGTTCGGACAAAGGAGTAATTCCAGATCCAGACAAAACCAAGTGTGTTAAGTCTATCCCAGCACCTCGAAATGTTAAGGAACTGCAGTCATTTTGGGACTTGTAAATTATTATAGGAAATTTATCCCACAAGCAGCGAGTGTGTGTTTACCACTTAATAAATTACTAAGGAAAGGAGAAAAGTTCGAATGGAACGACAGTTGCCAAGAAGCAATGATTAGACTGAAGGCTGCAATAACGAAGCCTCCTATACTTCAATATCCAGATTTCTCAAAACCTTTTGTTTTAACAACTGACGCTAGTAATGAAGCGTTAGGTGCAGTATTGTCTCAGGGAGAAGTAGGTTCTGATTTACCACTTTATTTCGCAAGCCGTGCTCTGAGTAATACTGAGAAAAGATATTCAACTATAGAAAAGGAATTTCTTGCGATAGTTTGGGCAACTAGGAATTTTAGATCTTACTTATTGGGAAGACATTTTAAAATATTTACTGACCATAAGCCATTAAGAGGTATAGCAAATCTTAAAGACCAAGACACACGTTTGGGAAGATTCCGATTGAAATTGTTGGAATACGATTTTGAAATTTTGTACAAACCAGGAAAAACCAATAAAAACGCGGATGCTCTGAGTCGGATACCAATAGCAGTAGTTACGAGAGGAAATAAAAGAGCAACAAATCTGAAGGAAAACAAAAATAAAACGGAACAAAATGAAATAGAAGAAGTGGAAGATACGAAGGACCAAACGAAAGAAGATTACGCGGTATTTCTAACTAATAAAAAAGATATCCAAGAAGTGTTAAAGAAATTCCACGACTCACCTATCGGAGGACATCAAGGAGCTGTTAAAACGTATTTCCGAATACGAAAACAGTTTAAATGGGCAGGCATGCAAAGACAGATAAAAGACTACGTCGGAACATGTCAACAATGCCAGAAAAACAAGAGTTCTAGGGTAGATAAAATGCCAATGGTTTTGACGGATACCCCTCAAAGACCATTCGACAAAGTATTTATGGATATTGTAGGCCCACTACCTACTACAGAGAATGGGAATAAACTAATTTTAACATTTCAGGATGATTTTTCTAAGTATTTGGTATGTACAGCATTACAGGATGGGGAAGCTACGACAGTAGCAAGGAAATTCTTTAACGAAATAATTTCAAAATTTAATATACCAAAAGTTCTCGTGACAGACAATG
>NC_051846.1:116098955-116109627 GCF_002237135.1 Teleopsis dalmanni | reverse complement strand
CATAAGGTATGGTGCGCATTAGCGTCGCAACCAATTATAAATTGTAAATTGTTAGATTTGCAATAACTTACCAAGTTTGTGACTGCTTCAGGTGGTGCTTCATATGCATCGCCTGGAAAGTAAGCCGATGCGATCACGATCTCTCGTGTTCCGCACTCCGTCGGGACCTCAAAAATGGGCGACACCAAGTCCCTCTGGATGAAATCTGGAATTGGAATACAGTTAAAATTTTTGTTTACTAGTATAGCAGTTATAGGCGACTCTATGTCACGTTTATATATCAACTTACTTGACTGATGTTGAAGGCCTTTTATATGCCCACCGACTGTCCATGGCTCCTGGATAAGCGCTATGGCCAGTCCTTTTGTGGCGAAGGTCCTGCACAAGGTAGCCGATGCTCCTTTCGCGTGGTGCAGGTTCGCCTGTAACACCCCTATGGTGCTCATTTTGGTTGAGTTTTATTAAGAGAGCGTTCGACTTCCTTCTGAAGTCGAGCTCTTCGTGACCCTCTTTCCTTCTGGCGCTCTTTTGGAGTTGTTGATACTCCACCCACAGGTGGCCGCATCGAAAGCCTTTTTTGAATGGCGGCTCTACTAGTAGTTGGGGCCTCATTGGGAGTCACAGTGAACGTAAGTATTGATTGTGGGACCACGTGCTCCACTTTCTGTCTCTCCGTCCTTGTGATCTGGAGTTTGTTTGCAACCTTTTGTTCCACAGGCCGTTGTTCTGGCTGCCCCTTCTTTGTCATTTAGTTAGCTTTAAGCAGTAGCTTGACATGGCTGAAGCGATATGCTATTCTACCTCCACTCTGGACCAGTGAGTTCCAGGATGCAACGACGACAGCAAAGACGATGTGGAGCAGTGAACCTTCTGCGGTCCGCTGTAATACCTTCCAGGTGCTTGCTTTAATCCTGTTCTGGGCCTCAATTGTGGCAAGAACCTTGGTATTTTCAAAATCGCAACTGTGTGGGAAGTATCCTCGCACCAGATGTGTTTTTGGAAACTCCGACTCTTCAACCACTTTGGCGCCCAGTTTAGCCTTTGTTGCAATAGCTGCCGCATTTTTACGGACCCATTCAGCCGTTTGGTTATTTGTGCACACCACCATGAGCCATCCCGTGCGAGGGAAACAACCTTCAAATTCTGGTTTAACCTCGTCTGACGCCAACTCTATGGCAGTCTCAATTATGGCCTCCTGTAGCTGTGCAATCTGTTCCCTGTTTAGGGGGCACTTAGCCAAATCAAAAGGAACAAATCCTAATTTGATCCCCTTGGCCTGACTGGTTACTTAACTGAAAGAGGGTTTACTCGATCCCTGAATCGAGGTGTTCTGCTTTGGTTTCTTACCAGCTGGCATGACCAAGTCGTCAGATAAAGCTAGCATCAGTATACTGTGAAAAACAACATTTTCCACAGCGTGTATATTTTTGCAGATGTGCCCAACAGCACCATCTACAAAAGGTTCACTGACCTGTGACACAACAGTCGACTGGTCGTTGTTAATTCCCTGCCCGACAGCAATAGTATTTGATGCGATAAGGGTAGAATCATCCCCTTTAGTTTGTTTATTAGATGTATTCATATGATATCCCACGAGTATTAGGGAAGTATAAAGCCGACATCGACAGAGCCCATTTTCCGGCAGAAGGCAAATTGAAAGCGGAGGTCGCCTGGTATCCGCAGTTCGTTATTAAGGTCATCACTAGCCCCGTGACCAAGTTCCTACAGGCATAGCTGTTCCACCGTAGATTGGGGGGTTGTTCGGGTCTCATTCATACATTCACACATACTACACCATACATCCTTATATAAAAATTTTAGACTAGGGACAAAAACTATAGATTATTTCATATCTTCAATGAAACCCAGGGTGTTTTCGTTCACCCCGCCTAGTTGCTGGCGACCACAAAACCAGCAGAGACATGACCTAACTGCTTTGGGGTCATCGATCCTACAAACAACTAAACTTCCATTAAAGGCCGATCGATTGACTGACGAACTTAATGAGTAGCACCAAAATGCAAAGACTCATCTGCTCCCCGAGACGCTAAGATGTTATAGTAGCCATTCGGACCACGTCAGTCAGCCTACATAAAGTTACTATTACACATGAAATTACTACTACTACTACTACTACATAAAATAACACAAACACAACTACGTGAAAACATAGACTACATGACAACACAAAACTACCTAAAGGTAGATCCTGGTTGTACACCTCGTTCAAGAAACGATAAAAATTCACAGTCATCTAACAAATGCCAGGTGATTGCGAATATTCATATTTATAGTCCGAGTTGTAGCTAAGCCCCTACACCACGTCAAGGTGCCTACCATGTAGAGGAAATTTTGTTAGACAACTGGGTAAATGGTTCGATATTCTCAGATAAATTTTTTTCATGCTTATCTAGGTGATTTCTACTTAAAAAGACACTTTTTATTATCTTTACCTTTTACATATTCTATTCTCGCATCATATTCGCCTTATTGTACTAACCATCTTTGGAGTCTGGAATTTATATCCTTGCCGGTGTATTTTGCTTGTAACCATTTAAGTTAATTATTTTTATAGTAAAATATAAAACATAAATAGATATTTAACAATATGGTGTTCATTAACATACTTCATGATATCATGGCTAGTACAGGTCATAGTACTGTCTTTACTGTCATACATATTAATACCATTTGCACTAACAACAACTATGGTTGGGCTAATGCCGGTGTTTACTCACCTCATAATAGGGAAACCTCATATATTTGTATGAGACCAGTATAAAATTTCATCAAAAATCAAATTTATAATAATTTGGAAAAAGCTGTGCATTGCATGCACACAAAGTCAATCATTTATTTTAGAAAAAATGTGTACAAAAAGCAAAGACTATTTCTTTGAATTTGTGTGTCCATTCAATACTACTATTGAACGCCCTTTCTTCTTTATTTCCTCTTAACCCAAAAGAAACCAAATTTTGTAAATATAGAAACAAAAAATTGCACTTCACTGATTGCCCTTTCGTCTCGTTCGCAAAACAGAAAATTGTCAACATATAAATCACACAAGCACCCAAACTAGCAATATGAATAGAAAATATAGCAACAATTTCTATACTATATCACACACCTTCACATACGCACATTCAACGGTTCTTTCGTGTGTTTCGAACACTTAAGATCATTGTGTCATACACAGCTTTTGTTTGTCTTAATTGTTCTACAATTCAAAGCTGGTTGTGCTTTTAGCTGACTACTTGAACTGGCTACCGTAAAATCAAGGGGGTCCATTTTTTGTTCTGCATTCGCAATCTGTGTATTATTTGTTTGTGCTATAATCGTGTTTTGAAATTATTTGGGTTTGAAAAATTATTAAAATTTATTGAAATTATTAAAATTTATTTTACTAAAGAAAGTTAATAAAAATTTAATTGTGTTTGAAAAATTATTAAAATTTATTGAAATTATTAAAATTTATTTTACTAAAGAAAGTTAATAAAAATTTAATTGTGTTTGAAAAATTATTAAAATTTATTGAAATTATTAAAATTTATTTTACTAAAGAAAGTTAATAAAAATTTAATTGTGTTTGAAAAATTATTAAAATTTATTGAAATTATTAAAATTTATTTTACTAAAGAAAGTTAATAAAAATTTAATTGTGTTTGAAAAATTATTAAAATTTATTGAAATTATTAAAATTTATTTTACTAAAGAAAGTTAATAAAAATTTAATTGTGTTTGAAAAATTATTAAAATTTATTGAAATCATTAAAATTTATTTAACTAAAGAAAGTTAATAAAAATTTAAAATCGTGTTCTGAAATAAATTTTTAAAATTTGTTGAAATTATTGAATGATCAAAAATTTATTTAACTGAAGAAAGTTAATAAAAAATTTTATAATCGAACTAAGTACAATTTTGAATAAACAAATTTTAGTTACGTATAAAACTTTATTTGTTTTATTTCTACTTTAATTCACTTTAAGCGTGCAACATGTAACTATATGTCGAATTAAAAGGTATTGTATGTTTACGTCTGTACGTAACATGAATAACGTCGCTTTCGTCTAATAATCCCAATTGGTCAAACTTGTTTATTACTTCTATTAAACTACTTTTGTTGTCAATTAAAGAACTTTGTATCTGCAATACAATATAATAACATTGTATATTCCACACTGTCTAAAAATTCTTGAAGCGGGTAATCATTTCCATAGAAACTTTTAATTGTTTGGAACCGCTTAATTCTTTGATCCGCGGTCAATTGAATTGGAAAAATTGCTGGGTTTGATAAATTTGTTTTATACATGCTCTGTTCCTGTACTTGTTTAATGTGCTGATCTTTTTGATAGATGACTAATGTTAGCTGCTCATTTTTTGTTTTGTAAACTTACCGACTGCGCCAATTATGTGTCTTGATAATATAAAATAAAAGATATGAGGTATGGGGATGTAAATCCTCCATCCCTTGATTCGAGATACTCCTGGATCTCGTTAATAAATATATTTGGGAAGTAATAAAAAATTATACAACTTGTGTTACTGGAGATTGTTTGTTTAGGAACAAACGATCTTCTATCATGTTTATACTTCTGATGTTTTATATTTGTTGATTATATCATCCACTAGCGATATAAGTCGCATGCATATGAGACTTATCTAAATAAAAGTACATTATATAGAGTGTGCATCAGCATATTCGCTTATAAATGTATTCTCCGACGCTAGTCGCGCGGTGTCTTATTCCCGCTGCACAATTTTTGAAACTAAGTATGGAAATGAAATGTTGTATAGTATATATGCACACTACACAATCCTCTGATTTAATCAACATTACCATCAAATCTGCTGCTGTTCAAGAAAGGATCAAGGTTTTATGGCCAAAGTTTTCTTGTGAAAATTCTTGCCAACCTCCGCATAGCTATCCGAACGGCAAAACATTCATCAAATCGTGGATGAACATTGACGTAATAAATGTAAAGAACATTTAGATAACTATTACTACCATTAAAATTTTTATTTAATCATCTTAATATTCAATGGGTTCCCCAATGTTTCTGTGTCCCCTGATATTCGCAGATATAAACGTGTTTTCCGGACGACGCATTTCGACGATATCTCGTTGTTCTCCCCTGGCAATGTGTTTAATATGATTATACGTATTAGTGTTCTTTCACCGATATTATTTATTCTTTACTATATGGTATATGTCCAAATTTTTAGGTTGTACTATTGCGGCCTATGCAGCTCCAATATGGACTCCACAACTCTGCGCGACGCAATGGAGTAGCACCCAATTTTGCCGAAACACACTTTACAGTAACTTAACAGTCACGCATAAATACATCAATTCCTAATGTATGTTCAAACTGCAACTCTACCCCCATGACGTTGCCCATATGTTATCCTGCTTCAACACACGCAAACCTTAGTGTTATCGACCCTTACAGGAGATCACCATCTTAATCCCGGTTGACTTCAATTTAAATCCCATCTCTCTTCAATCCACCCCATTCTCTAATAATCCCCTCTTCTCTCAAACAACCATCACCATCAGATCCTAATCCATGGACTTGTCATGTGATTGTTTTCATGTTATCTACTTTACAGATACCCGTGAGCTACAATTAGAGCAATTTCAGTACAAAAACACTACTAATTCATACTTATTTTGAATACACCCAAGGAATAAGTTTCCCTATTCTAACACTATTCCCAACAATAGAACTCCCTTTTTCTGAATGACCCTTTTTAATGGCGAATAGTACGAAAATGAGCAAAACAAAGAAAAAAATTGCGTATCATATGTTGATTTAAGTTTAAAAATCGCATTATTTGTTGCAGCATAAAATATCAGAAATGAATATAATGAATACTGTATAAGTAAATTATATTTAATTTCTTTTTTTTTAAGTATACATAATTTATTTCTTTCTTATATACAATAAAACAAAGTAATAATCTTATTTATTAATTGAAATTATTAATGTTTTAACTAAAATTTAAATTCCTTTCCAAAAGTCATATTTATTTTTAACTTGTCTCCCAAACAATTTGCTTGGCACACATTTTGTGCAAAATTGGGTAAAAATCTCCCATTCCTTTATGATTCAGAATAGCAAAATTGGGAAAAGGGAAAAACTCCCATTCCCATCTGATTCAGAATAACTACGAATATTTGCAAGCATTTATCACGTTCGGAGATTCTGCAAGTTTTTCTTTGATTTAGACAACGATGGCTGGAGTGGTAGAGGTAATGAGAATCTGCGCCTCAATTCGACGTTATTTTCAAATTTTAATTAATATTCTTTTTTTAATGGGGTACGTAACGTCCAAATATTTGAGTGACTTAAAGGTTTTGTACTGGTAGGCAAGAATGATAAAATACAAAATTACGCCATCTAAAATGCTGTAAGATGATGTAACAGTTAAAACAAAATACAAATAAACATTTATTTTACTTAAAAATTAATTTTTAAAACAATTTCTACAAGATTTGGTTAGTTCAAAAGAAATTGTAATATATATAAAATTATTACAAAATTATTTTACGCTTTAAAACATATGAATAATTTAAACAAGCAAATAATAAACGCAAATTGTTTTTAAGAATTTGCAATATATTTTATTACATGAAAGTGGAATTCATATTGGCCCTATGATGAATAATTTTAATAAATTATTTAAACAGTGAGGTGAAATAAAAAATTTCATAATAAACAAGAAATTTGGCAAAATGTTTATCACTTTGAAGGTAGGATGGTATAATCTTATATTCTATCATTCACGCTAGGGTCAAGCAATTTTAATTTAAAAAATTTGATCATTTATAATTTATTCGTGTTTCTCACATGCCAGCAGGAATAGTATTGAGTTTCCATTTATTATTTTTGGATAATAATTTTTATTAATTGTTGTTGGTATTTGCTTTGTTGGTTTTAACGTACCCAGATTCTGATATTTTATGTTCAGCAAAATGTTCACGTAATTCGGAAGCTAAGCGAAATGCTTTTGGACAAAATTCGCACTTGTATACATTCTCTCCTAAATGAGATCGAAGATGTTTAATTAAATCATTACTTTGAGTAAAAGCTCTCTGACAGTATTTGCATTTGTAGGGCTTTTCACCGGTATGGGTTCGCATATGGCGGCGCATATGGTCAGCAATGACAAATCTAAAATTAGGCTTTTAAGTATATATTTTATTTTCATATAATAAAAGGCAAACCTCATATCACAATATTCACACTTGTGCGGTTTTTCACCGTTGTGATACATCTTGTGTTTTTTTAATTGAAAGGGTTTTCCAAACGCTGCACCGCATACATCACAAATATGCGGTTTAAATTTTTTATGCACAGCGCTATGTGACGCTAAATCGCTAAGACAAGGAAATTTTTTAGGACAATCAGGGCACTCATATTTTTTTTCACCTGTGTGGCGAAGAAGATGTTGCTTCATATTGCTGGAATTACTGAATGTTTTTCCACATTCAAAACATAGAAAAGGTTGCTCCCCTGTATGTGTTCTTATATGATCTTTGAGAGTTGAAGACTGTTGAAACACTGTAAATGTATGATATGTAGGAGTATTAATCTAATTGTTTAAATATTTTTCTTACCTTTACTACAGAATTTGCAGTTATACATTACAGTTAAATCTCTCATTACAGGATGATCATTACGATTATGTTTCAATAGTGTACGTCGACTTTTAAAACTTCTTAAGCATTCTTTACACTTGTATAAAACAGAGGATTCTAACTCCAAGTGTGTCTTCAAGTGATTGCCTAATGAACTCTTTTTTAAAAACGTACTAGAGCAATACGCGCAATTATATTCAACTTTCTTGATTTTATAACTATCCTTATTAATCACATTATTAATCGTATTTTGAATGCACGCAATCTGACATGATTCTTTATTTTCAATTTCATCAACACATTCTTGATACTGATTTTTCAAACTGAAAAAACACGAAATAAAATAAAAATGTATTAAATTGTATGATTGATCTTACTGTACGTTATTGCTGTTAAAGAAGGTTGCGAAATCTTTACGTTTTATAGTTTGCAAATCCAATCTTTGAAGATTCCTAAAATGTATATATTTACCTATTAATTTTGTAAAAAATATATAAATATATTACGAATTTATAGTTTGATCCATTTTTAAACTTTCGGTTGCAACAGAAAAACTACTTTGTTCACCAATTAACACATCCACTTCCTCCAATTCGACTTTAACGGATTTTTTTAAAGCATAACTTAATTGTAACGGATCTTTGTTTATTTTTTGGACGGAATTCGCAGAAGAATAAGCTCTTGATTTCTCGAAACCATTATTTTCGATAATGCTTTGCAAGTAGATGTTGGAGGCAATACACATTTCTCTAAACTGGTGCAAACTAAGCAGCTTGTCAATACAAATTACGCAAAGTGCCTTTGGAAGTCCATCTGTTGTCCTAATTAGAAGCTCTGGTATATTTCGCAATAAAATATTCACAATTTGTAGATTTGGACAGATACTTGAACATTCATATATGGACTGTAAAGGTTTATCTGTAGCCATACAACCTCTACATATTATATTGTTTTGTATCTTCATATTCTAAAATATACTTGGTGGTTCCTTTAATATTAGGAAATTAAAATTTTTAATTCCTATCAACTGTATTTATTAGTCTCACAAAAAAATAGCAATTGAACCTGAGCCAAGATAGCAAAGCCACTGAGAGGACCACACCGGAATTGAAACACGTAATTTTTTTAAATTTATTAATTTGTCAAAATTTGCTAAATTTAAACTTTTTACCAAATAAAATATATTATTTAGATAGAAAATTCAATAATCTTTCATTTCGAATATACTTCATAATTGTATGTTACGTAATAGCAAAGATATTCAATAAATAAAACACAAACAAATTTAATAACACAAATTTTTAAAAATATTAATAAAAAACAACCAAAAGAGGGCACGACTATTGACCTGAAAAACAATAAAACACTGCTTTCAATTAAAGTAAAAATAAGAAAAATCGTGAATACAAAAATTGTTTGAAGTCGTAGTAGAGCTTAATATCAAAACTGCTTAATTATTATTCAAATCAAAAAGCTAAAAATGAAAAATCTGCAAAAATAAATCATACAACATAATTTTAAAACCTGAATAACATATTTTAATTTTATCATAAAAAAATTATAAAATAAAATTATGATCATTATAACATTGTGTGCAAAAAAGGGTCCTTTTCGAAAAGCTCAAAATCATCATGCCCACATTTTTTCAGAATTATTTTTTAAAAATTCTCCATTTTGTGCAAGCTACTTCAATTTCAAACCGAAACAGCATATCTATGGAGAACCGAATTTCTGCAATTGAGACCACACTCAATATTCTGGTAACCAAAATCGCTGAACTGTCTGCTAGATTTTCCACAAATATAAACAACGGACGCAACTCAAGATGCAGTAAGTCCAAAGTGTGTCACTTCCATATAAAATTTGGTAAAGCAACACGAAAATGCGAACCACCATTTGAATTTCGCACTGCAACACAACAGGAAAACTAATATCGCCACCGTCTGTCTCAGCAGCTGGCGGTGGCACTGGAAATCAATGCATCAAAGAACAAAGACTTCACGTTCGTGATCGCAGTACAAATCTCAACTTCCTAATTGACTCTGGATCCATAATATCAGTATTACTTATCACAGTCGTAAACTCATCATGTAATATAATTCCTTATGAATTAAAACCTTACGCAGGTAACGGTACTACAATAACATATGGTTTAAAAACCAACCGCAACTCGCTGGACCAGTAAGCCATCGCATCATAACTTCCTGCCAACCCATTGCAGAGCGCCCACGCAGATATGCTGGTGATAAATGAAAAGCAATAAGAGAAGAATTCACCACGCTTCTAAAACAAGACACCATATCTATGTGAATTTAGTGTAGTAGAAATAATTTTTCTTGGATACAATATATAAAGACATGGTATCAAACTGCGAGCGGATCGCATTGAAGTCATAAACAATTTTCCAAAACCTAATACAATAATGGAACTACGTCGCTTCCTTGGTATGGTCAATTTTTTTGGTAAATGCTTACCCAATGCCGCACAAACACAAGCTCCACTTAACGACATATATAAGAAGTCCATAAAAAATGATAAAACTAAAATTTCTTGGACTTTACCTCTATCTAACAATGCACTAAAGACATCATGATTGCTTCGCAGCAGATGTTCTTGTCATCAACGGCCCCGTTGTCTCTTATTGCAAATGCTTCAGACGTTGCAGTTAAAGCTCATCTCGATCAATTTCAAGACGGTTTATGGAAACCTGTTGCCTTCTTTTCCGCAAAACTTAACCCGACACAGAAAAAGTATAGCACATATGATTGAGAACTCTTTGCAATTTATCTTGTTTTTAAATACTTCAGACATATACTTGATGGTCGTCATTTCGTTGTAAGGACCGATCACAAGCCAATTACATTTGCATTCCGTCAAAAATTAGATAAAGTCTATCCTCGGCAGCTACGATATTTAAACTTCATCGCAGATTTTACTACATCTATAGTCTACCTTCCTGGTTCTTAAAATTATGTAGCAGATGCATTATCTCGAATCTGTGAAATCATGATGCCTATAACTATAACATT